>NC_045477.1:122646117-122903617 GCF_009650955.1 Corvus moneduloides
ACACAGCCCATGTGGGGACAGGCAGAGGCTGTCCCTTATCCCCAGGCCTGGCTCACGCTGTGACTCTCACAGAAGCTGTGGCTGAGAAAAAGGCCTCTCACCTGCAAAAGCTTTCCTGGGAGGACTGGGGGTGGGGCAGGAAGATTTCTGAAGCAAACCAAAGCGCAGGTCAGCCCAAAAACCCAGATCCGGGCTGATTTTAGCAGCTCCTAATTCCTGGAAGTGTCCCAGGCTGTGGGGCAGGGACACCTCCCACTGTCCCAGGCTGCTCCAAGCCCCAATGTCCAGCCTGGCCTTGGGCACTGCCAGGGATCCAGGGGCAGCCCCAGCTGCTCTGGGCACCCTGTGCCGTGATGTCCTTGCAGAAACTTTTCCTGCTTCCATCTAAACTCCCAATATCCCATAGCGGCCAAAGTTGTAATTTCTCTTCTCCCCCAGTTTGCCTCGGCAGTGAGCCCGTACTGAAGTGGCACAGCCTTATCTCTGCCTTATCTCTGCCCTCAGCAGAACCTTGGAACCAGCTGATGGATTCCAGCCACGTTTGGCTGACAGGAGCTCGCTGTCCTTCCATGCAAAGCAGCTGTTGGAGAGAGGAAAGCAGCTCTAGGAACAGTGAGGGAAAGGCAGGGAATCTCCAGCCCTTCCTCAGCCAGCTCCACGTGCAGTGGGTGTTACACCATGGGGGCTTTGCCACTCTGAAAACCAAAAAAAAAGGGGGGAAAAGGGGGGAAAAGAAAATATTGAAAGAAGCTGCTGCTGTGGGCGGAGGGACAGGGAACACACAGGGAGCTGGACTTGTTCCTTGGAGTGGTGATGCAGACACAGGATCAGGATTCCCAGAGCAGCCTTGGGGAGAGGTGGAGAAAAGCACCAATGAAACCAAATACCTTGAAAAAAATCAATTCAGTAAATTTCACATTCCCCATTAAAGCAGCACATGACAAAATTTAAAAGTGCAGAAAAAGCACGTGCAGATTCCATAGAATCCCAGAATCCCAGGATCCCTGAGGCTGGAAAAGCCCTCCCAGCCCAGCCAGGCCCAGCTGTGCCCCATGCCCACCTTGTCCCCAGCCCAGAGCACTGAGTGCCACCTCCAGCCCTTCCTGGGACACCTCCAGGGATGGGCACTCCAAACCTCCCTGGGCAGCTCTTCCCAAGGCCTGAGCTCCCTTTCCATGGGGAAATTCCTGCTGCTGTCCACCCTGAGCCTGCCCTGGCCCAGCCTGAGGCCGTTCCCTCTCCTCCTGTCCCTGTTCCCTGGCAGCAGAGCCCGACCCCCCCGGCTGCCCCCTCCTGTCAGGGACTTGGGGACACTGGGAAGATCCCTCCTAAGCATCCTCGAGGGGAGCTGGGAGATGAAAATTGATGGAATCAATTCCTGTTTTCTTCCTGCAACCACTCCCAAAAAGGGGATATTTATGCATCAAGTAACACCAACCCCCAAAACAGTGCAATTCCCACACCAACCTGAGACACAACTTCACTCCTGGAAGGTTCCTTTTGGTGACAGAATTTAATTTCTCACTCTCACTTTGATGCAGTAACACACAAACCCAGTGAATGCCCAGTGCAAAGGTCCCACTTCTGCCCCAGTGCTGGCTGCAGCCTTTATCCACCTGCACAGGGGAGGCTGGATTGGGAACAGGGAGTCACGGCTCCCCAGCGTTTTTAAATTAAGAATACACACGAGTAGGTAATTAAAATGAACCTAATTTAACTCCCATTTCAGCTGCCAAGTTTTCTACAGACATCAGTTCATCCCACCCTAAAAACTTCACAACTTTGCATCAGGGAAGAATAAATTCCATACAAAGATTATGCCAGTGGGGACATCTTTAAAAACACTTCATTTCTCATTAGAAAAAAATAAACCAGATCGGGTCTTTCTTTACAAAATATTATTTTCTTTTATAAACATTTTGATTAGTTTTTGCAATAAATAGTTCATTAAAGTAATTCGTATTTATATATATATATATATTTATGACATTTGCTTTTTAATGTCACAATCAGTGCCAGGAATTGCTACAACTCCTCAGGGAGCCACAACCAACAGTGGCAAAAGTTATGGATCATTTAATTCCTCATTTAAAGCCAAGTATCTTGTACTTAAAAAAAAAAAAATTATTCTGTCAAAAGTCTGTGCCCACGTGTTTGTCTGTAGATTTTTCCTGCTGAAGAATACAGCAATGACAAAAACCCAAAAGTCCATTTGCTTCTCCTTTTCCAAGGAAGAATGAGGAGGATATTTAGGCTTTTCCTGAAGCTTCTCCCACTCCTGAGTCAGAGTCTCCTTGTGCAGAGCCCTGAGGGTGCTCTGGTGTCCTGCTGGCCTCATCCCCACTCCCATCACTGAGGGTTTGGGATTCTTCTGAAATCACAGTCAGCTTGTCATAAACCAGGAGTTCTTCTTGTGGAAGAGGAGGGAAAGGCTGTGGAGCACTGGGAGGTTTGCTCAAAAACTGGGAAACAAAGAGGAAATGAGGATTAGGTCTCTGCAGCTGTCCAATGCTGTTTGCTCAGAAAAACTGGGATCATTAAACAACATTGGGATTGTTTTGCACACAGCAAGAGGCTTCCTCAGGCCTTGCAAGTCCCACAGGGCCAACAGCGTCATGTCCTCCCTCATATCCTGTCCCAGGCTTGGGAGCAAGATGGAAGTGCCTTTCTCTGCAAGAATAACTCCAGGGCTCTGAGACTTCTTTGGAATACAAACTTACTTGAAGAAAATAAAACAGTTTTGATTGGGAACAAACACTAAATGGTAACTGGGCTGTGGGGGAGGGAGATCACAGAGAGATTTGTCAAGAACCCTCCCCTCTGGCAGTGGAAGCTGTTCCCTGTGTCCTGTCCCTCCAGCCCTTGTCCAAAGTCCCTCTCCAGCTCTCCTGGAACCCTTCAGGCACTGGAAGGCCACAATTACATCACCCCAGAGCCCTTCCTTCCCCAGGCTGAGCAATCCCAATTCTCCCAGCCTTTCCTCACAGAGCTGCTCCATCCCTCTGCTCATCCTGGTGCCCCCAGATGACACAATTCTGAATTGAATTTAGAATAAGAAACCAGCTGCTCTGTAAGGAGTGCTGTGTACTGTAGGTACAAAAATCAGCACAAAGATCTTCACTATCAGACCCTTCTCTACTGAACCGGGATTGGGAACGTTCTGGCACAAACCTGCAGCTGAAACATTCCCATAGTGAAAGCACTGCCTTGGTCAAAGCACGTTTTAGGGAGGCACAGCTGACCTTTGATTCCTGGCACAGCACAAGCCCAAAGTTCTCCCTGTCTTTAGAGCCACCTGGAAGCAGAGGAAACTTGAGCACATCCTGTGTGGATCTGGTGCTGCGTGCCCAGCTGCTGAGCTCCAGGTTCTGCAAACCAAGGGCTGGAGGGCCAGGAGCCAGGGAATGGCTTCCCAGTGCCAGAGGGCAGGGCTGGATGGGAGATTGGGCAGGAATTGTTCCCTGGCAGGGTGGGCAGGCCCTGGCACAGGGTGCCCAGAGCAGCTGGGGCTGCCCCTGGATCCCTGGCAGTGTCCAAGGCCAGGCTGGACATTGGGGCTTGGAGCAGCCTGGGACAGTGGAAGGTGTCCCTGCCATGGCAGGGGTGGGATGAGTGAACTTTAAGGTCCCTCCAACCCAAACCATTCTGGGATTCAGGGATTCCATGACACTCCTGGTGCTGAGCACATGTTCAACCTAAAGCAGGAGTCAAGTGCTAAGTGAGCTGCCATCCTGAGGGTGCTGAGCTCTAAGTGAGTCAAAATGAAAGCCCCAGAGGAACTGCAGGAACTCAGGAGAGCACAGGTTGGAACAGGAGTGTATTATGTAAACGCTTGTTTCTGGGAAGAGATCCTGCTGCAGCCTCTTTGTGTTCTGGGTGTGTGACAGGGGCAGTGGGTCCCCATCAGCAGTGGCTGCTGTCATTGCTCTCCTTTTAGCTGGAATTTTCAGACTTCATAGAATCACAGGTTCCCAGAATGGTTTGGGTTGGATGGGACTCCAAAGCTCATCCCATCCCAGCCCTGCCATGGGCAGGGACACCTTCCATAGCCCAGGCTGCTCTGGTACAGCTGATCTAGTCCAGGTTCCTTCCTTAGACGCTTCACTGAAGTTAAAACTCGTGGTTACATTCGTGACAGGACTTTGCTGCAGGAGAACAAATGAGCTGGTTTAAGTCTAAAAGAAGGCAGGAGAGACAGAGATTTCTGTTGCTCTGGTTAAATGAGGAACTGAAGTTGACACCTGGTACTCTCTCACTTCAAAATCAGCAAACCCATCCTGTTTCTGAGCCATAAAAAGCTGATTATTACAAATTACAGATCATTGACCATCAGGTGCCAGTGAAAGGAGGCAAAATAAAAGAAGCTCTGAATATTTTGGCACAGAGAGCTTGAAAAAACAGGTGAGTCTGCTGGAAAGGCTGATTTTCACATGTTAGGCAGAGAACAAACCTCTTTCAAGTGTTGTGGGAAAACGTAGGAAGGGCAGAAAATGTGTTTGGTGAGTCTGTACAGATAAAAACTGGAGAAGAAACAAACGGTGACAGCTGTGACCATGACCAGCATGGATCCCACCAGAACAGTCACAATTATCCACACAGGGGTTACACCTGCAAGAGAGAAGGGAAAAAAACCCAATTAAAACTGCCATGATTCATTTCTGAGTAATTATTTTCAAATTATCACTTTCTCCATGGAATGCCCCTGGATCCCTGGCAGTGTCCAAGGCCAGGCTGGACATTGGGGCTTGGAGCAGCCTGGGACAGTGGGAGGTGTCCCTGCCATGGCAGGGCTGGCACTGGAGGGGCTCCGAGGTCCCTCCAAGCCATCCCAGTGTGTGATTCCATGATTTCCCAGTCCCCCACGTTACCATTGTGGGTTGTCTGCTCACAGAGCTCCCTGCTCAGCTCCCCTGTCTTGTTCCACTCAGGAATCACCGCCTGCACTCGGACACAATAAACTGTCCATGGCTCCAGCTGGGACAGGATTTCAGAGCTGTGTTTGGTGTCTACCTGAGTTACCTGAAAACAGAGAAAACCAGAAAAAATGGAAGAGTGTGAGATCAGTGACTTAGCTATGGAATTAGCTAAGGAATAACCATGGAATTACAAGTACAATTACAATTGTAGTGTGAGACCATTCACACCACTGATCTTTGGGCTGTTTCCAGCAGCACTAATGAAGTTTTAGGCTAATGAGAGATGATAAATGAGATCTGGTGGCAGCCAGAAACTGTCACCCAACCAAATGAGATCAGCTAGGAGCACTGTTACACACAAACACCATCTAACTGGAGAGGGAACAAGCGGGATGGAGGAACAGCACCAGAGGAAAAGGTCTCAAGCTGTGCCAGGGGACTTTTAGATTGCACATTAGGAAAAATTTCTTCACTGAAAAAGCTGTCGAGCCCTGAAATAGGCTGCCCAGAGAAATGGTGGAGTCCCCACCCCTGGAAGTGTTAAAAAATGTGTAGATGTGGCACTTGGGGACATGGGTTAGTGGTGAACATGTGGTGCTGGGTTAATGGCTGGAACTGATGACCACAGGGGGCTCTTCCAACCTCCCCAATTCTGTGATTCTGTGATCTGTCATTTAGACAAAACCACAGAAAAGAAAGAAATAAAATACTTTCTGGGAGCTGTGAGTGGCTAAGCAGATGAACTTGCTGTTCAGGGTCAGTTATGTCCCTGTAACTGCAGAGTATCCCTCCTCAGGGACAGGAGACTCTCCAGCCAGGTTTCCATCTTGGAGCAAGCACCCAGCTCACAAATAACCTGGGAGGTTACCCAGCCTCTGCCTGTTGCCTCTTTGATCCCTAGGGAATCTCCCAGACTTGTACTTGGAAGGGTTCCAAGCAGAGACTCAAAGTGCAGCTCTGTTCCTCTGGTAAATCCAGCTGCGTGCATCCCATGTGCAGGAATAGCTGCATTTCTGAGGAGTTTGGGAACGGAGAACCAGACTGCTCTGTGGGAAGCGATGAGCCCTCCTCTTCTGGAACTGAATGGCAAAGAACTGTGCAGTACCAGATACAAATCAGAACTGTACATGGTGGAGTCCCACTATTAACAATTGCACTGATGTACAAAGCACTCATTAACTGTGGCTGCGGTCTGCTGGTCAGAGGCTTCCTGTCTGCCTGAAACAGAGGCCATAATGCTCTAATTAATGCATGATTAATGACCTTTCTCCATGCACTGTGCATGGAGCAGTGTTTTGGGCTGAGTAACACAACTGCCTGTGCAAGAGGCTGTCGCTGGGAGGGAGGAAGGGAATTGCAGTGGATACAAACTGAAGAGCTGCAGGTGACCACAGTGAATCAAAGCCTTACCCATTTTTAGATATTTCTGGGAGTAAAAAGCCCAAAGTCCCACAAAGAGGGAACGAACACAGAGTTATTGATAATTATGGAAAGAGAAAATTCTTTCTGTATGCTGCTGTTTAACTACACAGCTCCTGCATTTGCTCTGAGACCCAGTTGTAGTGACCAGATTTGATTAATTGTAATTAGTAGAGATCATTTTTACTCTTAGAATCACAGAATCCCAGACTGGTTTGGGTTGGAAAGGACCTCAAAGCCCATCCAGTGCCACCCCTGCCATGGCAGGGACACCTCCCACTGTCCCAGGCTGCTCCAAGCCCCAATGTCCAGCCTGGCCTTGGGCACTGCCAGGGATCCAGGGGCAGCCCCAGCTGCTCTGGGCACCCTGTGCCAGGGCCTGCCCACCCTCCCAGGGAACAATTCCTGCCCAATCTCCCATCCAGCCCTGCCCTCTGGCACTGGGAAGCCATTCCCTGGCTCCTGGCCCTCCAGCCCTTGTCCCCAGTCCCTCTGCAGCTCTCCTGGAGCCCCTTTAGGCCCTGCCAGGGGCTCTGAGCTCTCCCTGATCCTTCTCTTCTCCAGGTGAGCACCCCCAGCTCTCCCAGCCTGGCTCCAGAGCTCTGCAGCCTGTACAGGGCCTCCAGGAGCTTCCAGGACTTCCCCAGGATGGTGTTTTCCAGGCAAAGCCCAGATCAAAGTCAGGGAGTCACAATACCCAGGAAGCAGAGGTCAGGTCTGTGTCTGTGCTGCCTTTCTTCCAGTAGAGGATCCTGTAATTCCAGGAGCCATAGTACTTCTTCAGGGGCCACTTGCCCTGCTCGTGCTCAGCAAAGGGCCCAGAGAAATCCACGTGCAGGGCCCCGGACCCCGACTTCAGCCTCACATCAGGGGGGCCAATGACTGCTGCACATGGGAGAGAGGAGAGGAGGGAATTCAACTTCACACTGCCTCAGCTGCACATTTTTATACAACTCATGGTAAGTCACCTTTTAAATATTGCATTAGAAGAAAATAACTTATTTTCCTGGATCTGGCATAAATAAAGCCTTTCCTCGGAGAACTGCTCTGGAAAGGGATTTTATTTTTGCAGTTGAACACCAATGCAGGCTCCATTCCCACACCCTATAAACAAAGGCAGTTCCCTTTTGCCAGCTGTGGTGACTCCAGGAGAGGAAGGACCATTTCCATGGCTATCACTCACTTCTCCTTCTGGGCCAAACTGTCACAACATCTGTCTGTCCAGAGAAGACCCTCTAGAAAAGTGTTTTAATGTGGGTTTTGATTATGATCAGTTTGAAAAATGAAAACATTTGAATTATTTATGCCTTGTGCAACCAAAATTTCTTGGCTGAAAATTAATCTCTCTCTGTGAAAGTGGGGTTTTTTTGAAGTAAGAAAAAATAAAAATTAAGCTTTTTGTCTGACAAAGCAATGAAGAAGGAAGTAACTGAATTTATTTAGATGTACAGGAAGTCTGGCTCCTTGAAGACAACTTCTCCCTGGGCAGAAAACAGAGATATTCCTTATTTTAAGAGAAAATTACGCTTTATTTGAAAACCTCCTCCAAAGAAGTTATCCGTACTATGATAGTGAACCTACTCTGCTTTCTGTCAAGTGTCACAACTAAAATGTTACAGTTCAATGTAATTAAATTATAAAATACTCGGCATCCTCTAGCTTTTCCCACGGAGCCAGGCTGTGCAGGGGCGTGAAGTGCAAGCAGTATTTTTTTGGGAAGAACAGGAAAAGGCTTACTGTCATCCATGGGCTTGAACCTGAGGGTGACCCAGGCGGAATGGAGCTGTCCTGCCTCGGCCCGGAGCTGCAGGACGTAGTCCCCGTACGCCGACAGCGAGGACACGTCACACTCGGGGAGCCTCAGCCTTGTCCCCACATTCTCATAGGTGTCTCCAGGGAAATTGATGCTGCAGGGAACACAAAGCATAGAAAAGAAACAATTAGAACTGGCTAAATGGCTTTAAAGCAGCAAAGCTGTTAATGCAAGCAGTTAGGACTTATGAACACAAAAGAGTATCCAGTGTGTGTAAGACCCACATTAAGGATTTTATACCCATGGATTTATACCATCCATGATAAACTTAGGGACTAAAATTCTGATTCTGCAAAAAATGCCCTTGTCCTGGCAGGGTTACAACACTCCATTCAGCAGGCAGGAGTTCAGAGAAGCCTGCAACCACTCAGCCAGTGCCACTGCAGGGCACTGACTGGGACTTTGCTGGGAGCTGTCTCCAGGATTTGCACACAAGGAAAAGCCAGAGAAAACAGGGCTGGGAAGTGACCAGGAACTGGTTATAGAATAGAACCACAGAAGGTTTGGGTTGGAGGGACCCT
Organism: Corvus moneduloides; assembly: GCF_009650955.1. Lineage (NCBI taxonomy): Eukaryota > Metazoa > Chordata > Aves > Passeriformes > Corvidae > Corvus > Corvus moneduloides. Next base: position 122,654,787 of record NC_045477.1, read on the forward strand.
AAAGCTCATCCCATTCCACCCCTGCCATGGGCAGGGACACCTCCCACTGTCCCAGGCTGCTCCCAGCCCCAATGTCCAGCCTGGCCTTAATCAATATATGATTTAATGGATGATATTTAATGTATTTTTTTCTTTCTGGTATGCATCAAAAGCCTGCCCAGGAATGTACTAATCAAGGGGCCATGGCTACACAACCCAGAAAAATTTTCTCACAACTAAGCATGAAGAGAAGGCTCTGGGGAAGGCTTAGAGCTCCTTCCAATGCCTGGAGAGGCTTAGAAAAAAAGAGGGAGAGGGACTTTTATATGGGCAGAGAGTGACAGGAGCCAGGGAATAGCTTCCCAGTGCCAGAGGGCAGGGCTGGACGGGAGATTGGGCAGGAATTGTTCCCTGGGAGGGTGGGCAGGCCCTGGCACAGGGTGCCCAGAGCAGCTGGGGCTGCCCCTGGATCCCTGGCAGTGCCCAAGGCCAGGCTGGACATTGGGGCTTGGAGCAGCCTGGGACAGTGGGAGGTGTCCCTGCCATGGCAGGGGTGGGGTGGGGTGGGATGGGATGGGATGGGATGGGATGGGATGGGATGGCTGCATCTAAGAGATCAGGGAAGGGGCAACACGACCAGGCCTCTTCAATCACCGGGAACAGCTCCATGAGAGAGAAAAACCACACATACAGCCAATAACATCCAATGTTAAAATGTGTTTGTGGTTCCAAAAAAACCCAGGACAAAGCTGCCTTGGGTGTGAATGCCCAGAAAATGCCTCTGTCCCGTCCTTCAGCTCAGCAGGGAAGCCTCTCACAAGCTGAAACAAAGGGACAGCTCCTGATTGTCCTCTGAAAAGGACACAAATCCCAACCACACAGAGCTGTAAGACGTGAATTAAAGCCAGCCCAGCCCCAGACCTACCTCTTGGATCGGACAGTGTAGGTGACATTCCCTTTGGGAAACCTTGGTGCATCCCACTGCAAAGTGCTGTGAAGATTGACTGAAGTAATTCTTGCATTTCGGGGCTTTGGGATCATTCCAGAAACTGTGGGAGGAGTCAAAACCAAACATTTCAGTGTTTCCTCCAGCACTTCTTAGTCATCCCAAACTTAAATGCAGCCTCTGCCTTGCCTTAGATGCTTATTTAAAATCAGAGCTCAATTAAATGAATTTAAATCCTGATGCCTCTCCTGCCTCCTTATGCAACAAAACAGATTACTGGCACCAGTGACTTCCAGTAAGTCCTTGTGACACCAACATTTCTTGTGCGTGACTGAGCTGGTGCTGCCCAGGACTCGGGGCATGAACTCTCCCTGAGAGTGTCAAACGCCAATTTTTCTAAGCAGTGCTCCAGTAGCACTGTGGGAATAACAAGGGCGTGGGGATTGATAAACAGAGATAAACCAGAAGCACCTCTGAAAGTAAGAGAGGTATTAAATGTAATTAAATATAATTAGGTATCATTAATCAGCACTATTCACAAGTGACAAAACCCCAGTTGTTCTCCTTTCTTGGAACTGAATAAAAGAAACCCTAAAGTAGTTTAAAGTATCAATGAAAAGTCCATTACTATTATGGTTTAATTATTTTTACATAACTGTAGGGATTGAAACTAAAATAGCAAAGATTCCAGCCCATTACTGCACCACGAATGAGCAATGCAAACAAACCCTGTCAGAACAGAGCAGCACTTAAATGTCACAGGAGTCACACCTGATGACAGACATTCCAGGATAAATACACATTTTACATGTCTGTAGCTCACAGACGCATCAGGGCTGGAAGAGACCTTCCAGGTCACCCTGTCCCAGTGTCATCCCAGCACCACCATAATCACCCCTGAGCCATGTCCCCAGTTGACACAGAAATGAATGAAATTCATGTGTCAGTCACTCCCCTCTGGCAGACAGGAGTTTGAAATCTAAACCTGGCTTAAACAAAACCTGTTTCAGACTCTGGTCCTACAGTGTTACCCTTGCACCCAACAAATAAATCAAACACACTGCACATCACAAATACAGAAGTTTGAATCACGCACTGGCTGGGGTTGGGATGGACCTTACAGCCCACCCAGTGCCACCCCTGCCATGGCAGGGACACCTCCCACTGGCCCAGGCTGCTCCAAGCCCCAATGTCCAGCCTGGCCTTGGGCACTGCCAGGGATCCAGGGGCAGCCCCAGCTGCTCTGGGCACCCTGTGCCAGGGCCTGCCCACCCTCCCAGGGAACAATTCCTGCCCAATCTCCCATCCAGCCCTGCCCTCTGGCACTGGGAAGCCATTCCCCTTTATCCTGGCACTCCAGGCCTTGTCCAAAGTCCTTCTCAATCCTCTTGGAGCCCTGCTTTGAGGATGAAGTCTGAGGTAAGCACGCAGATTCCCAGGAAAAGCACGTTTCCTTTCAAGGTTCACTTCCCTGACAGTGCTTCCTATATTAAAAGCCTCCAGGTAAATTGCTTTATTGGGCACTGTGGACCCAAAGAGATGAGGAAATACCTCTGGGGTCTCAGGCTTGTGCACAGACCTCTGAGGCCATCGAGGCCCAGCTGTGCCCCATGCCCACCTTGTCCCCAGCCCAGAGCACTGAGTGCCACCTCCAGCCCTTCCTGGGACACCTCCAGGGATGGGCACTCCAAACCTCCCTGGGCAGCCCCTGCCAAGGCCTGAGCTCCCTTTCCATGGGGAAATTCCTGCTGCTGTCCACCCTGAGCCTGCCCTGGCCCAGCCTGAGGCCGTTCCCTCTCCTCCTGTCCCTGTTCCCTGGCAGCAGAGCCCTGTTCCCCGGCTGCCCCTCCTGCAGACACTGACACGGAGCCCTCGGGGCGCCGCTTCGCCCCCACGCCCGCCTGTCCTCGCCGGGACTTGCACAATGCCCCAATCCCGGCTGGACCGTCCCTGTTCCCAGCACGGATTGAACCGCGGGACAAAAACGCCCGCGGGCGGCAGGACCCCGGCACCGTCACCCAGGCAGCGGCGGAGGCCGGCTGGACTGTCCCCGCTGCCCTCACGGGGCACTCCCGCCCGGCTGCTGGCCCAGTCCGGGGGCCGCTCGGTTCCTCACAGCCCCCGAGGAGCCGCGCCGGGCTCGGGCAGCGCGGAGGCACCGCCGCCTCAGGCGCCCCTCGCTGCCGCTGCCCCTGAGGGCACCGCCGCCCCACGGCCAGGCGGGACCGGGAGGCCGCTCCGCGCCTCCCTCGCTGCCTCCCTCCCTGGCCGCCGTTCGGACTCACCGCAGAGCAGGAGCCCGCTGCAGAGCGCGCCCCGCAGGGCGGCGGCCATGGCGGCTCCCTCAGCGGCGGCGGGGCGGCCGCGCCATGGCTGCGGGAGCGGGGCCGCCCCGAAACCCCGAAAGCCTTCCGCTTCCCGGCGGGGCGGGGCGGGCTGCGGAGCCTCCCTCGCACACCTGGGCTGCTCCCTCAGAAACCGCAGGTTCACCCTCAGACACCGGGGATGCTCCCTCACACAGCTGGGGTTCAAACTCGGGCGCTGGAGGTTCCCCCTCACACAGCGGGGGTACTCCCTCAGACACCGGGGACTTTAAATGTCATTAAAATGTTTTAATACTAGTCAGTAATTGTACAAAATTGTATATAAAAAACCGTAGAAAGTGTATTAATGCCTCGATCCAGTCTTTTGTCAGTTGAGTATTCCTGTCTCTGCCCCCATTATTCCACTTGATCAGCTTTCTCTGCACTAATGCAGCATCCATCCAGCAGAACAGGTTTCACAGAAATTGACTGACTGAGATAAAAATAAAAAATTGAAAAAGTGGTCTGGTTGAGAGACCAGACTTCCACTATTCCAGATTGCTCCAAGCCCCATCGAGCCTAGCCTTGGACACTGCCAGGGATCCAGGGGCAGCCCCAGCTGCTCTGGGCACCCTGTGCCAGGGCCTGCCCACCCTCACAGGGAACAATTTCTAATCCAAAACTGCCCTCTGTCAGTTTGAAGCCATTCCCTGTGTCCTGTCCCTCCCTCCCTTATCCAAAGCCCCTCTTCTGGAGCCCCTTTAGGCACTGCAAGGGCCTCTAAGGTCTCTCTGGCTCCTTCTCCAGACAAACAGCACCAGCTCTTTCTGCAGAAGTCCATGGTCACAGGATGTTAATGAAAGGACAAGATCTGTGTGTTTAGTCCAGAAATAAACAACACTGGTTCCTATGTTATAAAGTAACAGCAGTTCTCCCTTCTTCATCTCCTCATGTACCCTGTTACGTGCTCAGTGTCTGAGTCCAAAGAGCCACTGTCCTCAGAAGAAGAGGAGTTTTGCCACTCATGGAAGTCATTAGAACAAGGTGCTTCCTGCACACTTCCCATGTCCTCCAGCAGCTTTGCTTCCAGAGCACGAGCACAGTGCCAGTCATCTGCATCTTCCTGGGACGAGGGAGCAGCTGCAGAGCTGTTCCCATCCGGCTCCAGGGTTCCCAGCAGCACCGTGTGTAAGTTGATGGTGAAGCACTCGCTGTTCCCTTGGGAGCTACCACTGCCCTCAGAGAAAGGGCTCAGTAACTCACTCCTGGTGTCTGTGTCTCCTTCAGGGTCCCCCTCATGCTCCTCAAGCTCTGGCTCAGCAGCTGGGGTGTCCCCGGCCTGGCTGCCGCTGTACTCACAGGTGCTGTTCACTGAGTACTGCACCAGGGTGCCGGGGCTGTCACAGCCCTGGCGGACTCTGCCCCTGCCCAGCCCCGCACGCCTCGCGTAGTCGCGGTCACACAGGGCACTGCTGTCACTGTCACTGCTGTCACTGTCATCACTGGCACTGCCTCTGCACCCCCTGGCCTTGCTTTTAACCTCTCTGGGGATGATCTCCAGAGAGGACAGATTTTCTGACTCAAACACCCAAGGTGAGTAGGCCAACTTCCTGATGCATGCCTGGAAGAGTAAAAGGAATCAAATTAACTCAGCCACATTTGCAGACATGCACAGAAAACCATGACAAAAACCCCAAATAACCTCCAGTCATGAGGCTGTCAAACAAATGATTCCTTCTTGTGCCATAGTTTTGGCTTTTTCTGCAGAGTTCAGGCTATCTAGGATTGTTCCTTCTTCTCCATTCCTGAACATCTCAGGATCCCAGAATGCTTTGGGTGGGAAGAGATCTTAAAAGATCATCCCATTCCAACCCCTGCCATGGCAGGGACACCTCCCACTGTCCCAGGCTGCTCCAAGCCCCAATGTCCAGCCTGGCCTTGGGCACTGCCAGGGATCCAGGGGCAGCCCCAGCTGCTCTGGGCACCCTGTGCCAGGGCCTGCCCACCCTCCCAGGGTGAGGTGAGTCTTGCCAATCTCTCTACACTCTTTGCAGTCACCTATCATGGCTGATCAATTTTCATGTCCTTTAGAAATTATCTTTGGGAGCAACTGTCACCATTTTAACATCCCAAGCCCCATCTTCCCTCTGCACTTCAGAGGATCATTCCATATTTGAAGCATTGATCATGTGGACAATAAAAAAATAAACCTTAGACACTCCTTTGTAAAGTGTTCAGCAACTGCTGGGATGTTAAAGTAATGACACAGCAAAGGACAGAAAGATGTGGCAAAAGTCTTAGAAAAAAGCGATACCAATCTGCTCTGGGTATGTTTGTAGAAAATGGAAAATGTTTATGCTGAAAAACCCTACAGAATTAAATGTAAAAAGTCAGAGACTGTAAAAATTAAAACAAGCAAGCAAAGATAAAGGAGAAAAACAAGAAATCTTGTTATTTTTGCTTGAAATTTGAACTGTCAGTTCAGTCTATGAAAATAAAACATTAGTTGGCTCTGGACTGGCTCCCTCAAGTGCTAAAACACTTGATCACAGAAAGTCCAAGAGAGATTATTTTATTATTATTAAACAGTGGAACAACTTCTCCTCCAGTCTCTCCTCACAGGGCAGGTTCTCCAGCCCTCTCTGCTCATCCCGCAGCCCTGCTCTGGGTCCTCTCCAGCCTGTCCACACCTTTCGTGCCCTGTGGAGACCAGAACTGGGTGGAATATTCCTGGATATTCCCCCTGACCAGGGTAGGATGATCCTCTCCATTAGTAGCTTGTCACAGAAGTAGCAAGAAATGCTTTTGACTATTTGTTCTGAAGATCACACGAAACAGCAGCCTAGAAATCATCTTTGACTGAGGTAAACTGCAATGCAAACATTCTGTGCTCTTATGTAACTTGTACCTAAAGCACAGGATTGGAAATCCCAGTTGTTAAACTTCCTCCTGCCAACCAGAAAGGGCAGATCTGAGAACTGTTACATACCAAGGTCGGAGGTAAGGAAACCTTCAGGAGAGTAAAACCTGCTGCATGTGCACACATCAGGACTGCAGCAATCATCAGGGCAAAGCAGACAGCACCAGCCACTGCACCTTCACGATACCCTGGAGTGAAAACATCTAATAAAAAGACATGGATGAAGTGTCCCATGACCACATTTCAGATCTCACAGTCACAACAGCTATTAGGAATCAGCAATAATTTTAGTTAGAAGGGATCTGTGAAAGCCAAAGTCAAAACAAGACCAGAACTCAAATTAGATTCAGGAATTAAAAAAGAAATTACTCCATCTTTATGCAGTGGAGATCTGTATGGCTCAGGGGGCTGCCAAGAGATTAGTTTCCCCAAAGTTGATGGGGTTTTATATTTCACTCCCAAATATCAAATACTTCTCTTTTGGAATGTTTCTCTCTGACACTGAGGCTCTGATCTCTGCTCCCGGGGACAGGGACAGCAGCCAGGGAGCAGCTGGAGCTGGGCCAGGGCAGGGTTAGGTTGAATTTTAGGGAAAGGTTCTTCCCCCAGAGGGTGCTGGGCACTGCCCAGGCTCCCCAGGGAATGGGCACGGCCCCGAGGCTGCCAGAGCTCCAGGAGCGTTTGGACAGCGCTGCCAGGGATGCCCAGGGTGGGGTTGTTGGGGGGTCTGGCCAGGGCCAGGAGCTGGAACAATGATCCTTGGGGGTCCTTCCCACTCAGGATATTCCATGATTCTGTGATCACCTATTGTTTTTTAGGATTGAACTGTAAATGTTCCTACACCAAAAGAAAACACTGCACACTCAGACCAACCCCTCGTGCCCCACAGCTCCGTTACCTTGTCGAGCTGCCAAGTCTGTACTGACACATTTCCAGGAGGAGGGAATGGAATGTCTGTTCAGGGATGCACGGACCTCCACAGACACACAGTAATTCCTACTAGGGTACAAGTCTCCAATGACAGTACTAAACACTTCTTTAGTGGTTTTCTGCCGTGGCCTCTGCCATGAAAAACAAGGTTTTGAAGTCAGTTACTGGCTAAAAAGAGATCCCTGCTCACTCTTCCAGACCTGCTCCCCTGCAGTGAAAGGAAGCTCAGATTCTGTTGGCCATTGTCTCTCTTTTCTTCTAAGGAATCTAGTTGTATGTTTTCTTTTGCTTCTATTCACGTTTCTTTTTGGTAACTTGTTAACCATCAGAGCTATTTTATGTCCTCTGTGTTCCTCCCCTAAAGCACAACTAAACCCCAAATTTCCCTACCTTATGCTCTCCATCCAGTGACTTCAGTGTGATATTATAATCCAGCTCTTCATAGATGTCAATTAAAGACAGCAGCTTTCCCTTCTCTCTGAGGTGAGAGGTCGGCAGCTTTATGGTGACATTGATGCAGTTTGGACAAGAAGTGATGTTCACTTCTGGTGGTCCCAGAATTGCTGTTGGAAAACAAGAAAGAGGGAAAAATGATGGAAAAAATACACACTTTATCCAGGAGCAATTCTATTTCTGTGACTGATACAGAGCTGTCTCACCACACCCCAGAGGGGCCACTGCTGTAAACCCACAAGGCCTTGCAACATTTAAGTTCTGCAGCCAAATCATCATTTCCCACATGGCCGGATTTTAAAGGAAAAGGAGTGAAGGGAAGAAGCAGAAAGGGGACAGAGGCTTTGCTTCAGCTTCAGAGATGTGAACTTTGGATCTACCTGAAATTAAAGCTGAGGTTTAAGCACAGAATAAAATCCCTGAAGGGTTGGGTTGGGAGGGACCTTGAAGCCCATCCAGTGCCACCCCTGCCATGGCAGGGACACCTCCCACTGTCCCAGGCTGCTCCAAGCCCCAATGTCCAACCTGGCCTTGGGCACTGCCAGGGATCCAGGGGCAGCCCCAGCTGCTCTGGGCACCCTGTGCCAGGGCCTGCCCACCCTCCCAGGGAACAATTCCTGCCCAATCTCCCATCCAGCCCTGCCCTCCTTCAGCTTCAGGCCATTCCCTTTGTCCTGTCCTTCTTTTTATTAAACCAGCTGCTGAGGGACTGCAGGGCTCCTCCTCAGGGATGTTCTCCAGTCCTTCAGTTATCCTCATGCCCATTCTCCCCGCCCCCTCCAGTGTTCCCTCATTTCTGACACTGGATGTGGACACAGCAGCTGCCTCTGCTGAATTCAGAGGGAACACAACCAGTTTATCCTCCACAGTCCTCCAGTTGTTCCTCCATTTCTGCCTCTGTTAGCCCAAAACAGAATTTTGAGCAGAGCCAAGGGTGAAGCCACCTCTGGCACTAAAGACAAGTATCTTCAGCAGGGAAAAGGGCAGATTGATGGACAAACAAACCTCTTCCCTACACCTGGTGCAGACCTGGCATTTTTAAACTCAACATTCACTACTGGAACACACAAAACCAATGCTGTTTTTTAAGTTAGGTATCTTACACAGTTCAGAGATTTTTACTTTGTGTTTATCAATGCACAGCTGTATTTCCTTTATATCTATAATGTATATATATGTATTTATTTCAAAACCAGAGCCTCACTCCTTTATCAGAACTACTCATCTTAGAAACTTATCTATATATTTAAAGCTTTGTATCAGACATATGGAACACTACATACAAATGGCCACCAATCCAGTCAGTTCGGGGTCTTACAGCAAAGGTAGCAGAACATAATTCAGGCATCAGCTGTTAATAAAAACTACATAAAGAAGAAATGCAGAGAGAGAACTTACTCTGAGCTGATGGCACAAAATGCAGTACAGAAGAATTGAGCACCTGAGTTCCTCTAATGCTCTGAACTTGTGCATAATACACAGAGGACCTCTCCTTGAACTCCTCTGTCAGCTCACAGGAGAGCTGGGAAATACCTGAACACTGCTTAGCACTCAGCCAGTTCAAGCTCCTGCAGAAAAGAGCAAAATAGTCTCAATTGTCTGATATGAGAAACCATGGGAGCGTGAGAAGAGCATTTCTCAGGAAAAAAAAAAAAAAACAGAAAAACCAAGAAAAAAAACCAAAAAAAACCAGAAAAAACCTCAGCCGTAGTATTTTCCAAGAATTCCAGGATCCCTGAGGCTGGAAAAGCCCTCCCAGCCCAGCCAGGCCCAGCTGTGCCCCATGCCCACCTTGTCCCCAGCCCAGAGCACTGAGTGCCACCTCCAGCCCTTCCTGGGACACCTCCAGGGATGGGCACTCCAAACCTCCCTCCTCTTTGGGTCAATAAACATTAGAAGTAAAATTTGTGCCTTATTTTGTGTGACTTGCCTGTGGTCTTTGTACAGCACATTGTAGGATGCTGGCACAGCTGGGTCATGTTCTGCCTGCCAGGACAAAATGTGCCGGAAATTGTGGGAATCCATCTGGAGGTTGTAAGGAAGCCCTTCCTTTCTTTCTAGAAAGGAAAAAATAACACAAAAAACCCAACAAACAACCCTGAGCTTTGCAACAATTCTAATAAATAAACCCATTTAGAGCAGCTCAGGATTTGCCCCCAAAAGGCAGCCACAGGGGAGAGCTCATTACAACAGACACAGCAATGCAAAGCACTGTGCATATGGATTACATTTCTGCAAGCTCTGTCTCCAAAAAGCATGAAGTTTCAAACTGATGCTTGGTGAGGATGTGCAAGCTATGAAATGTGTTAGGAAAAGCATTTTAAAGATGATAAAACTCTTACCAGGCTGGCTGCAAACAGCTGTAGACAGAAAGATGAGGTACACTGGAAATTGAAACTCTGTATTAATGCATTGGCGTATCCACAGGATCTGATTTTTACTGCAAATACTCATTTGCAACAACTAGGTTCATACTCCGCATTCCCTGGTGGAACTGTTACTTTCTTTCACATCTTCCTATGACTTTCCTACACTTCCCTCCTTTCTCCAGAGCCTGGGAGAAATGCCCATGAACCTGGGGCTCAGAGGAGCTGGTTCTTGGATGCCTACGCTGCTCCCTCCACGTGAGGTTCAAGACTCAGTATCAGCAAAAACATCCAAGATATTCTCATCAAATCATGTCTTAAGAGGACTCTGACTGTATTTCAAACACCTCTTCAAGCCATCACAAGAATTTTAGGACTGATCTGGGAAAACATTCCATTATTGCTTGTCTCATCCTCATAGAGCCCAGAACAGTTTGGGTTGGAAAGGACCTTAAACATCATCCAATTCCCCCGCTGCCATGGGCAGGGACACCTTCCACTGTCCCAGGCTGCTCCAACCTGACCTGGGACACTTCCAAGGATCCAGGGGCAGCCACAGTTTCCCTGGACAATGCTGCCATTCCAGAGGTTCCTACATCTTCCTGTAAAACCCCCCCAGGAGACTGTGATCCATCCCGGGTCTCGCTGCATCCAGGATTCTTCTCCTTGACCAACCCAGCTTTTCGTCATTCCCATCTTTTCAACACAGTGCTTCAAAACCCTTGAAATTGTTGTTCTGACTCCTCTAATTTTTTTTCTCAGGACCCTTCAGCCTCCCTTCTGCTTTGAGTGCAACAAGGAGGAACTTCCTGTTCTTATTTGAAGGCATTTTGTGGTCATTCCTCTGACTCAGGAGATGCCGACTCCTACACTCAGTTGGCCAAAGCAGTCATTACTTTAATTTCAAACACATTTCTTTTCAGTTTCACACGAATTCCATGGGAAAATCTGGAAAGTTCCTTCCTTATCTTCCTTAAAACTCTCTTTTGTCTTGATGTGATGTGTCAACAAGATGTGCCACAGTCAGCATGACTGTGAAAAAAGAGATGAGACATCCGGGCCACGAATTAGATTTAAACAATCTCTATGGAGATCCACAAAGAATGGGTTTAATGGCAGTTAAATGTAGAAAAATGGATTTCTTACCAGGTAAGAAATCCCCCGTTTGGAAAAAAACATCCAGTGGGGAAAAATAAAGCAATATTTTAACAGTTATTATCATTATTATCTGAACACACACTCAGATTTGTAATAATTTGTGTCTGCTGAATTGCTGGCGTATTCCTGTTAACATTATTTGATTTTTCAATGCCTCTTCTCTACCCAAACCAAATTCCCTTCATGTCGAGTTCAAACTGCCTCTGAACTTTGTTTCAACAAACAAGTTTAACAAAAGAAGCTGAACAGTTGCGAAACTGTTTGTGTTACACTCTTACAAAAGAGACACAGCCAAGAACAAATATCTTAGAAAAAATAACTGGGAAAATTCACCATGGGGAAATAAAGATGGTCTGGAAACCGGATGGGGACTCTTCGTTACCATCTTGGTCCACTTGCAGTTTCTATCATGCCTGGCAGTGCCCAAGGCCAGGCTGGACATTGGGGCTTGGAGCAGCCTGGGACAGTGGGAGGTGTCCCTGCCATGGCAGGGCTGGCACTGGGTGGGCTTTGAGGTCCCTCCCAACCCAACCCAGTCTGGGATTCTGGGATGATGATCTTATCCTTTTTACAAAATTAAAGGATCCTAATAGACCCCTTTGTCACAACAGCTACAACTCAGCCAAACTTTTTGTTTCACCTACTAATCCTGAAACTGAGGAGTGCTGGAAAAAAATCAGAGTAGGGAATGAAAACCCTCACATGTAACTGAGAGTTCCTGGCCATGCAAGGAGGCAGATCATGGAATGGAACAGCCTGGATCAGAAGGGACCTCAAAGCCCATCCAGTGCCACCCCTGCCATGGCAGGGACACCTCCCACTGTCCCAGGCTGCTCCAAGCCCCAGTGTCCAGCCTGGCCTTGGGCACTGCCAGGGATCCAGGGGCAGCCCCAGCTGCTCTGGGCACCCTGTGCCAGGGCCTGCCCACCCTCCCAGGGAACAATTCCTGCCCAATCTCCCATCCAGCCCTGCCCTCTGGCACTGGGAAGCCATTCCCTGGCTCCTGGCCCTCCATGCCTTGGCCCCAGTCCCTCTGCAGCTCTCCTGGAGCCCCTTTAGGCCCTGCAAGGGGCTCTGAGCTCTCCCTGGAGCCTCCTCTGCTCTAGACTGGGCACTCCCAGTGCTCTCCACAGCAGAGTGGCTCCGCTCCACCCTCTGATCATGGTTTATGCACAGAACAGAGGATGTAGAGATAAGACAAGGGATCTTTATTTTGGGAATTATTCCAGGGAGAGTTCTACAACACCACGAAGGTCTCGTACTTTGGTATCTCAGCAGAATTATCAGTTAATGAATGAGCTCCCTGCACTGCTGCTCTCTAACCGAGAGGTTCAGGTACTTACCGAGCGGAGAGAGCAGCATTGGCACAGCCATCAGGGCTCCCGTGGAGATTAACAAATAAACCCCTCTGCTTGCAGAAGAAACATTTTGCTTCTGCACCTACAAATACATGCAAAACAAGCACATTTTACTGAATTCTCCTAGTAAATTAGCTTAGTAAATCACTTGGACTTAACCCAAGGTTTCTGTACAGACTTATTGTATCCTCTCCAGTGTCTGAGGGAGGGCAGTGGTACTGAAAGAGTTACTGCTAGGGTGGGGCACTGATCCTCATTGTTTTATCGAAGTTTTAGTCCATTTTGTGGCAACAGCACTCTCCTTTTTTCACATGGAAACAGCTCTCACCATTTCAAATAAATCAGAAACCACTGTATGATTATTTCCATTAACTTTGCATTAAGACAGCATCTGAAAATTCAGTGCCACTCATTCCAACTTCACTAATACAGTGAAAACAAACATTGCTTGGTTTATTTGAAATAAACTCATCACTGTTGTAAGAAATGTTTCCAGAAAGAGAAAATATCAACAGGGAGCTTAGAAAAAAATTAATTATAAAGAAGTCATGAAGTTTATGTTACAACTTTTTAGTGCATAAGATCTATTAAAATACTCCCTCTCTTTTTTTACTCCTCTTATTTTTTACTCTATTTAACATCCCCAAAATATTAATATCTGCAGGACCTGGTTTTGAATTAGCTGGGCAAGGGTACAGCTATTTCTAAAGAACCTTCCCCTCAGGTTTAATAAAAATGAACTGCTTTTTAATTTAACATTATTTGCAAATACAACTGGAATTATTTTCTCTGCAAAAGAGCCAGTTTAAAATCATGCCAGAGCACACGATGGTCAAGCTTAACCCAGTATATTCATATATTACCACAGGATAGAATTCATCTGTTAAAACCAGGTGCACTAAAAAACCCTTATCTGAGATGTCAATCTCCCTGTGCTCAGAGTTCTGGCAGGACTGCAGGAAGTCACTGGATAAATGTCAGGAATGTGCACCTGTGCAAGTGGTAATTCCACAGCCAAAGGGAACATTCTCTTCCCCTCATTTTATTTACTCATTCAAGCAGAAGTCGTTCCAAAGAGCAGCTGCACCTGCAGGATGGAACTTTCCAGGTTGTTCAAAATCTTCCCTTCAGGAGAAAGCCTTGGGGATGCTGAATTCACTTGGCAAATGACTTCCTTTCCGTGTTAATCTCTGCAATTAATCCCAGGCCCTGCTCAAAGCACTCCATACCCAGAGGGACTGTGTACCTTGGATCCTTGCTGTCCATGCTGTCAAGAGCAACAACAATCCCACTCTGGGAATTACGAGCGGCTCCCGTGTGGCTCTGGATGCTGAACAACAGAGTCTCTTACATGATGCATATTCAAAGCCAGGTTATCTGTTTGGCACCTTAAAATGTTTGAGAAAATGTGATAAAATGTGTTCATGTCAGGGTTTCCACAACTGTCTAAAGCTGGATGTCCTCTGCAGATCCATCAGTGCCAGGGAGATTGCAGGGGAAATTCCAGGAGAAAACCATTTCTGTCAGAACTCTGATGAGCCTTCGTTACTCTTCAGAGCTGCAGCGATCCCTGCAGAGAAGCCATGGAAACACCAGTGAGTGCAGCCCCACTGACCCCAGGCTGTGCTCACAGGAGATCCCTTGGGAGCTGCCTGGGGCCCCCAGCACTCCCAAACTGCAGAGTCACACTGCCACAGCATCCACAGCTGGAATTCATGGGATTGCACACTGGGTTGAGCTGGAAGGACCACAAAGCCCATCCAGTGCCAGCCCTGCCATGGCAGGGACACCTCCCACTGTCCCAGGCTGCTCCCAGCCCCAATGTCCAGCCTGGCCTTGGGCACTGCCAGGGATCCAGGGGCAGCCCCAGCTGCTCTGGGCACCCTGTGCCAGGGCCTGCCCACCCTCCCAGGGAACAATTCCTGCCCAATCTCCCATCCAGCCCTGCCCTCTGGCACTGGGAAGCCATTCCCTGGCTCCTGGCCCTCCATGCCTTGGCCCCAGTCCCTCTCCAGCTCTCCTGGAGCCCCTTTAGGCCCTGGAAAGGGCTCTGAGCTCTCCCTGGAGCCCTCTCTTCTCCAGGTGAGCACCCCCAGCTCTCTCAGCCTGGCTCCAGAGCAGAGGGGCTCCAGCCCTGGGATCAATTGGGTGACTCTCAGGTTCAGGCTGGATGGGGTTATATTTGCTTCCAGTCAGAAAAAAGGGAAAAAAAAAAAGCAGCTTTGAGGTTTTGAAAGTCAGTGGCTTGTATTTCTGAAAAGCTCTACCTCAGTTCACAGAAAACAGCCCCAATTCTCTGAAACAAGCAGATGGTCTATTTATTTACAGACACCAGCTTACAGGAATACTGAGAGAGGCAGAGACTGACTGACAGCAGGGAAGTCTGCAGAGGAACATGCTAACTCTGCACAGGTCAATCGTAGCACAGTCAGGGTTGGAAGGACCCTCTGGAGATCACCCAGTCCAAGCCCTGCCCAGGCAGGGTCCCCAGCAGCGTGTCCAGGGGGGTTGGGATGTCTCCAGAGAGGGAGACTCCAGGCCCTCCCTGGGCAGCTGTTCCAGGGCTCTGCCCCTCCATGGGAGGAAGTTCTTCCTCAGGCTGGGCTGGAATTGTTGTGGTTTAGTTCCTGGCCATTGCTCCTCATCCTGCCACTGGCACCAGTGAACAGTCTGACACAATCCCCTTTAGCACTGAATCCACCCGGGGATCCACACTATGGCTGTAGCATTATTCCCTTGACTGCTGCAAGACTTTGGATATGGAAATCACTTATCCTCAATAACTCAAGGCCATTACCAGCAGCCCATTTTCCATGGGCTGTCACAGCGTTGGGGAGGACACAGACTCAAGCTGGGCCAGGGGAGGCTCAGGGTGGACAGCAGCAGGAATTTCCCCATGGAAAGGGAGCTCAGGCCTTGGCAGGGGCTGCCCAGGGAGGTCTGGAGTGCCCATCCCTGGAGGTGTCCCAGGAAGGGCTGGAGGTGGCACTCAGTGCTCTGGGCTGGGGACAAGGTGGGCATGGGGCACAGCTGGGCCTGGCTGGGCTGGGAGGGCTTTTCCAGCCTCAGGGATCCTGGGATATGCCCGTGGAGGAGGCAGTGTGGGACACACGGAGACCCTCGGGGATGCTCCAGCCTGGGCGGGGACACAGCAAATCACGCCTGAGACAAGAAGCGCTGTGAGAGCCCGCGGCAGCCTGTTTTCCTCACAAATATCAGGCCTTGATGAAACTCCCACGTCAAACCCCTCCCCAGGCACCTCCCAGGCTATCGCCGGGGTCAATTCAGCGAGCGGGGACGCTGCCAAAGGCGCACCCGGCGGGTTTTGGGGCTCCGTGCGCGATTTAGGGGGCGCTACACGGCCCCGGGCCCCACACGGCGCCAGCAAAGCGCTTCCGGGAGCCGCGGACCCTTCCAGGAATCCCCGGGAGCGAGCGCAGCCGGGCAGCGGCCCAGACCCCTCCTCCCGCCCGGCCGAGGACCCCTCCCCGCTCCGCCTCAGGGAACCACTCCATTGTCACCGCAGGGCCGCACCGAGGGGCAGCGGGGGGGACACGACACCGCACACACCACCACCTTCCAGCCGTACCTCGCGGCGGGGAACCCCCAGGGGCCCAGCTCCGGCTCCTCACGGCTCCTCACCAACGCCCACGGACCCGCACGGAGCCTCAGCAGGTCCATCCCCGCCGGCGCCGGGGGAGAAATGACGACGGCGCGAGGGTGGCCACGCCCCCCGCACAGAGACCACGCCCCCACACAGCCAGAAACGCCCCTACCCCGCCCGGCCCCGCCCAGAGGCCCCGCCCCCTCCGCCCGGCCCCGCCCCTTCCCGCCAGGCCCCGCCCCCCCGCCGCCATGGTGCGGGGCCGGGCGGGGATTCCCGGGCCGTTCCCTCCGCGCACTCGCGGAAAGGCGTCTTCTGTTTTTATTTCATTTTCTGTCACCCTTCCGGGCCCCTCCGTCCCCGGCTCTGCGGTGTTCGCTGTGCCTGAAGTAACGCGAGGAAGCTGCGGGAGCGGTGGCTGGCCCCCTGCCTCGTTTGTAGAGTCAGAGTCGCAGAAGGTTTGGGCTGGAGGGACCTTAAAGCCCATCCAGTGCCAGCCCTGCCATGGCAGGGACACCTTCCACTGTCCCAGGCTGCTCCGAGCCCCAGTGTCCAGCCTGGCCTTGGGCACTGCCAGGGATCCAGGGGCAGCCACAGTTCCCGCCGTGCCATGGGAAGGGCCCTGGGGTGCTGGTCCATGGCCAGCTGGATCTGAGTCAGCAGTGCCCTGGAGCCAGGAGGGCCATCCCTGTCCTGGGGAACACCAGGGCCGGCATCACCAGCCTGGCTAGGGAGGGGATTGTCCCACTCTGCTCTGGGCTGGGGCAGCCTCACCTCCAGTGCTGGGGACAGCTCTGGGTGTCTCCGTGTAAGAAAGATCCAAGAGAGTGTCCGAAGGAGGGACAGGAGGATGGGGAAGAATCTGCAGGGGCCGCCCGAGGTCACCTGGTCAGCTCAGCCTGGAGGAGCCTGAGGGCAGAGCTCCCCGGGGCTGCAGCTCCTCCCGAGGGGCAGCGCAGGGACAGCTCCGATCTCTGCTCCTGGGCCAGGGACAGCAGCCAGGGAGCGGCTGGAGCTGGGCCAGGGCAGGCTCAGGCTGGAGAGCAGGGAAAGGTTCTTCCCCCAGAGGCTGCTGGGCACTGCCCAGGCTCCCCAGGGAATGGGCACGGCCCCGAGGCTGCCAGAGCTCCAGGAGCGTTTGGACAGCGCTGCCAGGGATGCCCAGGGTGGGGTTGGTGGGGTGTCCGTGCAGGGCCAGGGGTGGGACTGGGTGATCCCTGTGGGTCTCTTCCAGCTCAGGATATTTTGTGATTTTTTGTTCGCTGGGCACCCTGTGCCAGGGCCTGCCCACCCTCCCAGGGAACAATTCCTGCCCAATCTCCCATCCAGCCCTGCCCTCTGGCACTGGGAAGCCATTCCCTGGCTCCTGGCCCTCCAGCCCTTGTCCCCAGTCCCTCTCCAGCTCTCCTGGAGCCCCTTTAGGAATCATTCCCTGCCCAAACCATTCCATGCCTCCATGAGCGTGTGCATACACAGATGTTGGAGTGAAGGCTCCTCCAGACTCAGGCCCAGAGGGAAGCCAAAGCACAGGGGTTGAATTAAAACCTTTGGACAAGCTGAGATACATGAAGCCACACCAAAGCGAAATAGAAATACAGATTTTTAACTTTTAGTAGAAATATATGCTAACTGCCTTATACATTAAAAAGCTGCAGCAGAGACCTTAAACACAGTTCTTGCTGCAGCAATGTTACCTTTTCACAGAATTCCTTACTTAAGACAAAATCCAGATAGAATTACACTGTGCACGTTTTTTAGATGGAGTGTTCACATAAACAATAAGAGCTGATAGAAACTGTACACGCAAATCTGTGTAATACCTATGTAACACTTGTGTAAGGCTTACGACTGTTAGAATTGGACCAGGATAGGTTAAGGAAAACTAGAATCGTGTGTTAATCTTATTGGGCAGTTAACAAATATAATCCACACTTCTGTAAGAAAAAAATACATAGAAGAAACTGGAATTAGAAGAAGCAGCTGTTTTGCCTGCTGTTGCTGCTGCTGCTTGGCTTCATCATGTAACCCCCTTTGAACCCTGCCTTCAAGACAGCTGTGAGACTGTGAAATAAAGAACGTAGCAGGACAGCAGCCTGCTCTGCTCTCTTACCCTGGCCCGAGAAGGAAGGGTAACCCATCAAAGCTCAGCACACAGACCCCCACGTTGTGCTGTCCCTGGTGGGTCTCTCTCTCTCTCTCTCTCAGGGATGTTCCATGTGGAAGCTGCCCAGACTGAGGCTGGATGAAGAGCAGCTCGTCCCTTGAGAAACGAGGTGTTTGAGGAGGCAGCTGAAATGCTGAATTTCCTGTTCACTGCAGCCTCTGCCCTTTGTTTCTCTGCTGCTCTTGTTGCAATGATGCCATGAAGATTTTTGCCTTTTCTTTTATACCTTTTCACAACTTCTGTATTCTTAGTGCTTTTTGCCTACATTCTTGGCCTTGTTTGTCAAGCTGAGAGACTCGACATTTTAGAAGCTTCGTAGTTAGGGGTCAGTGTGCCCCAGACCCCAAGGTCCTCTCCAGAACACATTCTGTAAACCAAGATAGAACCATCCAGGGGAAGGTACCTTGGGGAGGGGGGCTCACTTGAGCCTCTCATTGGGGAATCTTTGATAGATCTGCTAATTAATGAAACCTATAATGTTATACCCAATGTTGGGGACACAGACACACACACTTACACACACTCGGCGGGGTGCATCTCGATGCATATGACCTGGGTGTGTACACCTAAGGATCCTTAAAAATAAATACCAAGGTAAAATCCCTTTTTCCCTTCTAACCGTGTATGACTCTTGATTTTAAGACCAGGAAAAGGCATCAGCAAAATGAAGTTACAGAAAGCAATCTGGAGAGCTGACTGCGATTCCCCTGGTACAGCGAATCAAAATTGATTTAAAACCAAAGAATCATTTAATTGATTTGGTTGTGAGGGACCTTAAAGCTCATCTCATTCCACCCCCTGCCATGAGCAGGGAACCTCCCGCCAGCCCAGGCTGCTCACTTTGCTCTGTTCTGGGCAGAGAGGGTTTGCTCTTTCTTTAGGGCAATGGCAGAAGCATTTCCTTTTGTGGTTTAGTATTTTATGCCTGAATTTGGGGCAGAAATCTGATTTCTGCTGAGAACATCTTCTCGCACAGCCTGAAACATCTTGTTTTCTCCTGTTCATGTACCACATTGCCCTTTTGACTGTGTTATTGTCACTGGGGATTTCACCTGCAGAACAATTGCCACAGTAGCTGGTAAAAGTGGCCCTTTGCAAAGAAAGGGAGAATAAAAACGTATGTATCTCTCTTTTTGCTGTCTTGATTTGTTCTCTGTGGGCTCTTCTGAAACTTCAGTGCATCCAAAACTAGGAGAGACTGCTCCTTCCCTCTTTTTTTTTTTTTTTGTTTCTGTTCAGTCCCATAATTTTTTTGGTATGTTCATGTGTTGCAATCTCAGATCAGAAAGAAATCAAAAATGTACAAGATTTTGAGAAGTAATTTTTTAAGTTTTCCCGATTAAAAAAATGGAATGTGTCTTTTTTTGGCCTGAAGGTGATGCTGTTTCCCTAGGAAAAAACACTGGAAAAGCCACTGGGAAGCCTGGTAAGAAATACTTGTGTTAAAATTCAATATAAACCTATTTATGCTCTTTGTGTTGGCAAGTTTTCATCAACCCTTTGGAAGACAGAGTTCTGTCTGAGCAGAACTCAGTTTATTAAACCTTTCGTTGTGTCATGGATCAGCACACTCAAAATAAAAGCCAGTAACTCGTTTTTAAAAGTTGTTGCTATTATTCAAGCGCATCCTTCCTGTGTGTTCTGGTGCTGGCCCTGTGCTCTGCCTTGCTGACAGCTTTGTGCTGGGAGAGTTGTGGTTTCTGTCCCCACAAAGCTGCTTTTGCTTGTTTGTTTTGAGGGAAATCGTTGTGCAAGGCCAGAGCCAGAGCAGCTTTCCGGTGTTTCTTCAGTAAATGACTCATTCCTGTCACTTTTTGCCACTTCTGGGGTTTGTCTCAAAACCCAGGCAAATTTCTGGTGCCTTTGTTGGCTTAGAAACCTGGCGAGACTTCTTTTTGCTGAGGACACTCTTCTTTCTGGCAAGGTTGTTTAAAATCCCATTCCAGGCTCAGATCCTTCCCTGGGAGGGTGGGCAGGCCCTGGCACAGGGTGCCCAGAGCAGCTGGGGCTGCCCCTGGATCCCTGGCAGTGCCCAAGGCCAGGCTGGACATTGGGGCTTGGAGCAGCCTGGGACAGTGGGAGGTGTCCCTGCCATGGCAGGGGTGGAATTAAATGATCACTGAGGTCCCTCCAACCCAAACCATTCTACATTTCTGTGATTCTACGACTGTTTAAGCCAAATTCTGTGTGAATTTGTGGCACCTCAGTGAGGCCAAGGAACCTCGCAGGGTCTGCAGCCAGAGGGCAGAATCTCTGGTGATTTATATTCATTAAAAACCAGCACCGAGCTAAAAGACCATCAAATGCTTTCTGGGGCTGCTAAAATCTCAGAATTGGTTTGGGTTTTTTCTCAGATTTCTCAGCTTTAGAGTAACTTTAATCATTTCTTAGCACCTGGTAGGGGTAGAGAGCTGCAGGAACTGCACAGGCTGGAGCATGTGACAGCACATCATTCCCTGGGTGGCACCAGTGGTTTCCCAGTGTTCTCAGACAAATATAAACACAGCAACATGCAATCGGTGTTACCCAAAGCAGATCCTGCATCAGCTGGGATTTCACAGCCTGTGGGCTTTAAATCCCCATGGGTTAATCAATATGGATGGCAATTGTTCTCAGTCCACACAGCAGATGAAATAATAATTTCTATTTCTCCTGCTTTGCTCTGCCTCTTCACTAAGGTGTCACACAGAAATAGCAAAATGACGAAGAAGTGGTGTTGGAGCAGTCGGATTTATTTTGTCCCAGAAGAGTCCTTAAGGAGGAGGATACTGGAAAATCCCCACCACCAGAACCAGACTGGACCTCAGGGGGTTTTATTTCTGTTTTCCCTTCTGTAAACTTCTGGACAGCTGGTGGGTTTCCCATCCTGGGAAGCTTTTCCTCAGGATTTGACAGACTCTGTGCCTAACATGGAATGCACGAACCAGCCCATGGGAGCTGAATAAAGGTGATGGAATTTCAGTGTTCCTGTAGCCCTGCAAGCATTTCCATCCTTTTACATCCTTGGTCTTACTCACAGAAATAGTCTCAGTGAAATAAATGAGATCATTAAATGAGTGTGAGTAAAAGGGCTTGGAACGGTAGAAAAAGAGTAGAGAAAGGTGCAGAAGGGGTGGAGAACTTTAATTTCCAGTGGGACTTTCAGCTCCAAAAGCTGTCAGGCTCTGGACACATTGGTGTGGCACAAAGATTTCTGCTGCTCTCCCTGGTCTTTGACTGCTCCTGTTAAGTTTGGAATTGGGTCAAGCTTTGTGGCTCACAGGAGCACTTGGGTAGATGGGAAACGAGCAGTGAACAGGGTTAGGAGCTGCCCAACTGGGGAAGGGCTGCGAATCTCCTGTCAGGATCACAGAATTCCAGAATTATCGAGGCTGGAAGAGCCCTTCAGGATCACCCAGTGCCACCCCAGCAGCACCAGCAGCACCCCAAAGCCTGTCCCCAAGGGCCACAGCCAGACTCCTCCTGAGCACTCCCAGAGACAGTGACTCCAGCACTCCCTGGGCAGCTCATCCCAAGGCCTCACCACTCTGGCAGGGAAAAATTGTTTCCAATCTCCACCCTGAGCCTCCCCTGGTGCCATTTGAGGCCATTTCCTCTCCTCCTTTCCCTTGGGGCAGTGCAGAAGAGAAGATGTGCTGTGGTGGACCTGGAAGGAGCTTCACGGATGTGGGCACAGATTTCACCTTCTGTGGGCATTTCCTTCCTGAGAGTGTAAAAGGCTGAAACCTTGAGCCTCTGTGTTTGAGGTTTCCCTCCCTCGATGCTTTCCTGGGTGTAAATAATCACTAGTGACACATCAGAGCCTTTTTTCCTGAGGAAATCATTGTTAATATTGTAATAATGTCATTAATAATGTCATTTGCAGCTCAGCTGGCAGCAACCAACTGCTGACCTTGTCTCTCCATGGGATGGGAATTTCTCACTTGCCGTGAAGATGCATTTCTGTTGGCCCTGGACTGGGAATCCCAGGAAAGAACAGGTGCAGGTGTGGAGGGAGTGTGGAAGGAGTCGTGCCGGAGCATCCCATGGATGGGAGGAGTGCAGTTCGTGTTCCTCTTGCAAACCCAGAGCAGCCTCAGTTTGCTGAGCACCCAAACGCTGAGCAGTGGGATTTCATTTCTGGGGTGTGTCTGACCATGTTCACACTCCTGGAAAACTTTCCTGCAGGGCAGGGCTGAAGGGGGGAGCTGGGATGGGGGGATTTCCCCTCCAGCCCTCTTTTCCCTGGAGACCTCTGTGGTGACTCTGGGGTTTGGGGGGTTTTTTCTGCAGTTCATTAATTCTTTATTCCCCCCCAAATCTGAGGTCCTTGCCACCTTTTTAAGCCTTGTAGCCTCCCATGCTTGTGGAGAGCAGCAAAACTCCCACTGTAGTAAGATTTGGTGACTTCCCCTTCCCCTTGTGTGGATTTCTTTGCTGGAGTGAGGATGGGAGGGAACATTTTGCCCAAGGCAGGACCCAGACTGCTCTGGCCAGTGGCTGCAATAACCTGGAGAGTGACCTGGGAATTTCAGCTTTCTCTTTTTTTAGCAAAACAGGACAAATGCTTACAGGCCTTGTGAGGAAAATCAGTGTTGAGCCTGATTCCTACTCTTTATTTTGAGGAAATACTGCAGAGTTCTGCCAGAAGATGGCAACTGGAAACACTTGTTGTAAAACTCTTCATTTAATTTTACAATTTGAAGCACCTCCTAATAAAAGGACTTATTGTAGTGGGGATGTGTTGTTAATTATCATTAGACCTCTGCTTTTGATTAATGCTGCTAATTAGTTTCTGCCCTTGACTTTTTCCAATTAAGGAGTGGATGCCTTGGTGCTAAACACGTGGGCAGATTATCTAATGAGATGAAAGGAACATGGACTCTCTTTGTAGGTAATTATTGGAACTTTCAGGAGTTGCTCTGCACTCACTGAGCTGGTTCTGACTCTGGATGGTGGCACAGGAGGTGCTGAGGCTCCAGTGAGCAGCAGGGGGGGGAAGCCTTTTGCTGCTGGTAATTTTCGTGATTTGCATGTGTGAGGAGTGAAATAATCTGTGATTCTGTGATATAAGAAGTTCTCCCATTCTGTTCTTCCCTTCTCCTCTGCAAGAGGGGATGGAGGCCACTGGTGATGCTTTGGTGAGGTCTGGGGGTGTTTGATCTGGAGAAAAGGAGGCTCATTGCTCCCCACAAGTCCCTGCCAGGAGGGGCAGTGAGGGGGGGTCGGGCTCTGCTGCCGTGTGCCAAGGGAAAGGAGGAGAGGAAATGGCCTCAAATGGCACCAGGGGAGGCTCAGGGTGGAGATTGGAAACAATTTTTCCCTGCCAGAGTGGTGAGGCCTTGGGATGAGCTGCCCAGGGAGTGCTGGAGTCACTGTCTCTGGGAGTGCTGAGGAGGAGTCTGGATGTGGCCCTTGGGGACAGGCTTTGGGGTGCTGCTGGTGCTGCTGGGGTGGCACTGGGTGATCCTGGAGGGCTCTTCCAGCCTCGATAATTCTGGGATTCTGGGATTTAGACCTTTAGCAAGACAACCCTTAATTGTGATCCTTCTTTCCACAATCCACTGAGCTCTGGGGATCATCCATAGAGTTGTTCCCAACTTCCCATGGTGCCACATGCACCGAAATCCTGTGGAATTAATGTTGATTTACACTGATTATCTATTCAAAACCAACAGGTTTGGGGCCGTTTATAATGATAAAGCATTCACATTATGTTAAAGGCAGTTTATTTAATTTAGTGCATTCAAATACTGCAGAAAAGTATTTTCATAGCTGATTTTGGTGCCATGAATTTGAATGGCCAAAGTGACCGTTCCTTCAGAGCACTTGGAATTCCTTGTCTGGAATCCACTCTAAAAGTGCAAAGTGTTCCCGAGCTGCTGATGCCTTGTAGTGGGATTTCATGATCCTGCATACAAAACCAGGAAACCCTCGTGGTCCTTGTTTGCACAAACATCTCCCTTTACACTTCTCAATAATGGAGGGAAATCCAGAGAGGATTAAAATAAATGAAGGAACAGATCATTTCCAAAGGCTAAAGCTTTGCAGATCCTGGAGTTCTAAAAGCATAAAATAACCCCATTTCTTCAACTTTATTTTAGAGTAATTCTAAAAGCATCTCTTTGCTTTGAAAATAAATTTTCCCCTAATCTCTATTTACATTTGGTGTTGTGTCCTTGGACTTGGGAGACCTTGGCCCTGTCCTTTCTTCTAATTTCTCTCTAATTTCTCTCTAATTTCTCTACTTCCCTGTGCTCCAAATTCTTCTCTGGGACACGACAATAACAACTCTGCCTTTCAAACAGGAGTTTTCTCTCTTTAGCTCTGTTTGATCCCAGTCCTGCTTTGTAAATAATTTTGGCAGCTGTCCCATCAGGTGAGGTCTGCCTCAAAATGTAAAACTTTGGTAGAAATAAATGGGATAAAATTATTTCTCAGAGTCTGTGGGAGAGTTACTGTGTGTGTAATCAAGGCATTTTATTTATAATCTATTTATTTTTAATCCTCTCGACATCTATAAGTGGCTCAGATAACTGTGGCCTCTTGTGTTGCCCAAACCAAAGAAATTTTGTCTCGGATTATTAATAATTTTTTGATCACTGGAACTGTCACAACACATTGTGAAAGGGAGGATTCAAAACAACTCACAGCAGGTTTTTGGGAAAATGGGTTGGAATGGCTTTGTACTTGGAATATTTCATAGGATTTGAGAGAAAAAGCTCTTTTTGGAGGGAGAAAATATTAATTTCATTATTTGTATTTTATTTTTGGTTTTTTTTCTGTTGTGCGATTGCATTTTGTTCCTGGGGGGAAATGTACTTTAATTAAAAGATAAAGAATAAATAATTTTTATAATTTTTATTATTTCTTGTTGTGCTGTAACTACTTGGACAAATCATGCTCAGAGTCTGTGTTTTCTTCAAAAAGTTCCCTGGCTTTAACCTGGAGGTCTGTTAAAAACCAGTTACTCTTCAAAAATAACCTTTATTGCTTCCTTTATTCTGTTGTCCATGGATCAGTCTGAAAGTTCTGTCGTAGCTTGGATTTATCAGAGGGATTTGATGCAACTGCTCTCAAACATTAAAAGATAAATCCCACGTGTTTGAGACTTACCAGAGGGGCCTCCAGCAGTTCTGCTGTCCCAGAGCTTTAATTTCAAGCTTTTGGCTGGATAAGTTTAGTTTGATGGTAATAGGGAGAGAGTTCGTGTGCCTTAAATCAATTAACCTTGATAAAATACATTTAATATTCAAATTCATCTCTTCTGAGAGTGTTTCTTCTGGATTTTCCTTTTCAGCACGTCTTCCCAGCGGGATATACCCAACCTGGTGGTGCAAGCCTTGGCTCAAAGCCTTGAATCCTCTCAGGGTAATTCCTGTAGAGCCTTTGCTAAATTCTGCCTCCACTGTGCCCGTGGTGAGCCCAGATTTCCTGTGTTAATATTCCTTGGATGAAGGGAGAAGATGGGAAAGAAGGTGCTAGTTTGATTTTTTCCCAAGCGAAATGGCACCGTACTGAGGCACTGCTTGTGTGTTTAGTTTGGAAATGAAATCATTTCCCTTCTCTGTGCCACAAATCATTTGATTGAAAGAGAGCAGGATCCAGTCCTCACCCAGGACCTCACCACAGCCAGGATTTGCTGTCTGTTTGGGAACAGCCATCTGGTACTGGACCCTTCACCCATTCCTGGATATGTCACCCATTCCTGGCCATGCTTTTTCTGCAGAATTCTTTTGTCACTTCCACTCGAGGTGTTAAAATGTCCCTGGAAGCCTTTAAAGGGCTTGATCCCCCTTTTATCCCTCCTGAGCAGTGCATGGAAAAGAGAGAATTCAGCAACAAGTTCTGGGTTTTGTTGTCAAGTTATAAAGTCTTGTGTCACTCTCTTTGACTCATAAAGTCATGGAATCACAGACAGGTTTGGGTCAGGAGGGACCTTACAGCCCACCCAGTGCCACCCCTGCCATGGCAGGGACACCTCCCACTGTCCCAGGCTGCTCCAAGCCCCAATGTCCAGCCTGGCCTTGGGCACTGCCAGGGATCCAGGGGCAGCCCCAGCTGCTCTGGGCACCCTGTGCCAGGGCCTGCCCACCCTCCCAGGGAACAATTCCTGCCCAAGATCCCATCCAGCCCTGCCCTCCTTCAGCTTCAGGCCATTCCCCCTGGTCCTGTCCCTCTCTTCCCATAGGAGAGAGCTTCCCTTTTCCACCAGACACGGGACTGCTGCTGTAGCTGCACATCCTTGGTCCTTGGCAGTGCATTGTCCTGGATTATATGGCTGGGTTACATCTCTGGCAGCACCTCTCCTGATCAGGAATTCTCCAGCTGCAGATAGACCTTCACCTTTGTCCTGTGAACCGAAGCCAACCAACTCCTGCTCAGTGGCTGACAATGACATAAAAAGTATATTCCATGGAGTTGTTTGGGTTACCAGCCATGGAAATGTCAGCCCGTGGCCCCCTCATTACCATCCACCCTGGCATTAAATGCAGATTTCCAAGGAGGGGTGAGCAGAAGTTGGAGCACAAATCCGCAGGAACAATGCAGTGGGATTTGTGCAGCCTCTGAAGCTGTCCCCCTCAGTGGATGTGAGAGCATTAACTCCTCGTGGGTGAATGTGTTATTGACTCTGAGTAAACAGCTCCTTTGAAAGGCCCTACAAAGTGTTATTGGCCAATAATCCTCAGTAAACAGACAAAGAACGACACTGTGACAGTTGGGACAAAAGGGACAGAGAGGGGTACAGATAATGAATCATTAATGACCAGGAGCTCTGTGCTGCTCCAAAGAGCCGCCTGAGGGAGGTGAAGGGAGGGCTGGAGCTCCTGCATGGGCTGGGGACACCAGGCTGGGGCTGGGGACACTGAGGGACGGTTCCTTTCTCTGGGGATGGGGCTCCCTCCTGCATTCCCAGATCCAGAGCAACCTGCCCAGGGCTCCAGCCGCAGCCCTGTGCCACGAGGTTTTGATTTGAAAGGCAAGGCCAGTAACAGGGAGCTGGGGACAGGAAAAGGTCTCCTTTCTTCTCCTTTCTTCTCCTTTCTTCTCCTTTCTTCTCCTTTCTTCTCCTTTCTTCTCCTTTCTTCTCCTTTCTTCTCCTTTCTTCTCCTTTCTTCGCCCTTCTCCTGTATTCTCCTTTCACGATGTTTTCTCCCTGGTTTTGGCTGGCTGTGACCTCCCACAGTGGTTGTGGCCCACAAGTACCAGACTTGGCTTGCTCAGGTTGAAATGATCTCCACCTTGCCCCGCTGTCTGCACATCCTGTAAAACTGGGCTCTGCTCACCTGCATTTAACAGAGGAGAGAAGGGAATATTCCTCATCTTTTAAATGGTGTAAAACATTAGCAGCTCATTAATTTTTACTCAGCATAACAGAAATTTCCTGATTTACCTTAACTGAAAATCCCAGCCATTCAAAGGCAGTTGACACTTTCTCGAAAGCAAACATCAGCTCAAACCCCAAATGCCTGATTTTGTAAGGAAAAAAATGTTGAGCCCATTATGACTGTGCAATGACTCTGAGCCATCCATGAGGGAAAGTCTGGAATGACCATATTCCTAAATTGTGGAGAATAATGAAAAATCACAGAAAGGAGAATCAGAGGGTTTGGGTTGGGAGGGACCTCAAAGCCCATCCAGTGCCACCCCTGCCATGGCAGGGACACCTCCCACTGTGCCAGGCTGCTCCAAGCCCCAATGTCCAGCCTGGCCTTGGACACCTCCAGAGACAGGGACCCCAAACCTCCCTGGGCAGCCCCTTCCAAAGCCTGACCTCCCTTTCCATGGAGAAATTGCTCCCTAGAAACACCCTGTGTAACTCTCGCCTGGTTCCATACGTCGATGGCATCACTTAAAATGTCACTTCTGTAAATTCAAAATTGCCAAGCTGGCCAGTGTGAGGTGTGTGCAGGAAAGGAGTGAGAGCCATTATTTTGAAGGCAAACCCATGCTGGTTCCCTTGTTTAGGAATTCAGATGTGTGAGGGATTTTGAGACTCTCCTTAAAATGATTTTATTTAAGCTGAGGAAAAGGTGAAGGACGAGAGCGAGACAGTGACTGTGAGTCTGAAAGGTGGCAGATGCTCAGTGTGAAATGGGGGCACGGTCTCAGCCAGGGCTGACAACCAACAATTCCTGTTATTTTGGAATGAATTTCCAGGCGTGGTTTGGAGTGCCCATCCCTGGAGGTGTCCCAGGAAGGGCTGGAGGTGGCACTCAGTGCTCTGGGCTGGGGACAAGGTGGGCGTGGGGCACAGCTGGGCCTGGCTGGGCTGGGAGGGCTTTTCCAGCCTCAGGGATCTTGGGATTCTGTGAAAGGGCTATGTGGGGACTCACTAATGGTTCTGGAGTCTGTGAGCTGGAAAATGAGGAGAAGATTGTCCTCTGCTGAAGTGAGGAGCCTCCCTCCACCCCACGGTGAACCCCCGTGTGCTCCTGGGCCTCATCCCTCCCCATCTGCCTTGGAGCGCTTCCAAATTAACTTTGCAGCTCTTAACTTCTGATAAAACAGGGACCATGGGCAGCAAAGCCACCACGGGTGACCTCTCCCGAGCAGCATTTTCCTGGCAGGATTTCAGGTCCGGACCACTCTTGCCGCTGCCCACAGAAGGGAACATCCCTGGCCTTTGGGGTCCCCCCGTGTCCCCGGCGCCGGGCACTGGTGGCGGTGCCAGCAGCGATGGGCAGGAGCAGCAGGGACAGAGCACAAGTGACATCCCGGACTCGCCGCTGCCCCGGCGCTGCCGTGCCGGGTCCAGGGCTTT
This sequence comes from Corvus moneduloides, assembly GCF_009650955.1. Taxonomy (NCBI): domain Eukaryota; kingdom Metazoa; phylum Chordata; class Aves; order Passeriformes; family Corvidae; genus Corvus; species Corvus moneduloides. The sequence goes on from NC_045477.1 coordinate 122,683,712, forward strand.
TCCTGGCCGGGCTCCTGGCCGGAGAGGCCCGTGTGCCACAGCCTGGGGCCGGTGCTGTGTCTGGCTGGTTAATTAAGGCTGCCTGCCCGGGAAGGCCCATCTGTTCCAGGTAAATTGTGCGGCTGTTTTCTCCCCTTGGCAGGCGGACAAGAAGCTCCCACCGGTTGTTCCTGAGGATGGACGGGCAGTCCCGTGTGCCAGGCTCTGCGTTCCTTCCCTGCTTTCCTGGAGCCGCACGGACACTGCCGTGTGTTGGAATAAACCCAGGATGAGGCCCTGCCCACGGCTGCACTGGGAATGCCTGCAAAGCACCCGCTCCTCCTGCCCTGCTTCCAGCACCTCCCTGTCCTGTGCTCTCTCTGATGGTTCCTCTGCTGCATCTCCACAGAATCCCAGGATCCCTGAGGCTGGAAAAGCCCTCCCAGCCCAGCCAGGCCCAGCTGTGCCCGATGCCCACCTTGTGCCCAGCCCAGAGCACTGAGTGCCACCTCCAGCCCTTGCTGGGACACCTCCAGGGATGGGCACTCCAAACCTCCCTGGGCAGCTCTTTCCAAGGCCTGAGCTCCCTTTCCATGGGGAAATTCCTGCTGCTGTCCACCCTGAGCCTGCCCTGGCCCAGCCTGAGGCCGTTCCCTCTCCTCCTGTCCCTGTTCCCTGGCAGCAGAGCCCGACCCCCCCGGCTGCCCCCTCCTGTCAGGCAGGCTCTGTATTCCCAAAGCCTACAGGATGCCTGAATTCCAAGCCACCTTTGCTGTTGCTCTGCTCACAGAATCCCAGAATTCCTGAGGCTGGAAGAGCCCTTCAGGATCCTCCAGTCCCACCATCATCACCCCAAACCCTGCCCCAAGGGCCAAACCCACATCCCCAAGTGTTTGTGAAGGCATGGGAGGAGATCACAACCAGCGTGGGCAACCAGGCCCTTGGGAGCTGCACTTTAGGAGATCCTTGTCCGCCCACAGCGTGTCCATGTTCCCCCTGGAGCCCCTTCCTGCCCTCCCTGCTGGGAGCACCACTCACCAGTGGACAAGAGGGATTGATGGAGGAACAGGTTGGGAATACTTTTGGGATACTAAGAGATGACCTCAGTGCAACCAGTCCTTCTTTGAAATTTGACTTTATGATCCACATCCAGGTATTTGGGCTTGTTAGAGCTGTGAAGGTGGGGAAGGGGCCACACGAGGGGTGGTTGAGAGGCAGCTCTGATCTCTGCTCCCTGTGACCTGACAGGACCCAGGGAGTGGCTGGAGCTGGGGCAGGGCAGGGTTAGGTTGGATTTTAGGGAAAGGTTCTTCCCCCAGAGGCTGCTGGGCACTGCCCAGGCTCCCCAGGGAATGGGCACGGCCCCGAGGCTGCCAGAGCTCCAGGAGCGTTTGGACAGCGCTGCCAGGGATGCCCAGGCTGGGGTTGGTGGGGGGTCTGGGCAGGGCCAGGGGTGGGACTGGGTGATTCCTGTGGGTCCCTTCCCACTCAGGATATTCCCTGATTCTGTGATCAGTTATTATTTTCTAGGGCTGAAACCAAATACCTCAAAGGAACAAATTTGGAAGAACTTCTGAATCTCCTAAGTGGAGGGACCCACAAGGATCATCCAAGTCCAACTCCTGATTAACTCCAGTAACACTCCTAAGCAGGGAGTGCTGCAAACATGAGAAAATGCAACGCAAATGTTGTATGGGATTTAAAACACAGAGCTTTGCACTTCTACAAAGCAAACCAAGCAAACAGCTCCATTCTGAAATTTGAAGTAGCACTGAGGAGGGACCAGCCCTGTGCAGGCAATGCCTCCCAAAGCTCCCTGACTGTACTCTGAACAGGGCAGCTCCTGTTGCAGCTGCATTTGGAGCCATCAGCTGCAGTGCAGTGTCACAGTAACTCTGTCCTTGGGCACAGAGTGAGCACAAAGCTGCATTTCCGCTGTTGTTGGGAGCAGTGTCTGACGAAAGAACATCCAACCAGTCTGGGCTTGCTCTTGTGGTCAAGGGTGACAAGGCACACAGGTCCCAATGCTTCTGGCTTTGTCTGGGCTTCCTGTGGCGTCAGCATGACTTAACAACCATAAATCATAAACCATAAACCACTTGTTCCCACGACCTGCAGCTCCTGAAAGAACTGGGGGTGCCCAGCAGCCACCTGGGGTTTGTTTGTGTGCACCCCCTGCCTGGTGTTTGGAAAGAAGCCCTTCTTTGCCTGGTCTTGAGCAGCCCCTGGTGCTGCTCTGTCCTTGGAGGTGCTGTTGGGTCCTGATAAAACTCTGTGATGGGGAGAATGGCTGGGGTTGGAAAGGACCTTAAAGGTCATCCAGGTCCCCTTAGGTGTGGGATAATCCTGTCCAAAGCCAGGCCCTTGCCACAGTGGGAGCAGGGGTTGGATTGTGGCATTGCTGTCCCAGCCCCAGGAATGTCCTTTGCTTTGGGGGGTGTCACCATTAAGGTGTCACAGCTGCCTGAAGGCTTTGCTTTGTTCCTGCTCTCAGTGCTCCATCCTGTCACCTTTCCCAGGAGTTGGTGGGGCACAGCAGAAAAGAGAAATGTGGTTCTGTCCTTCCCAAAAATACCCTTTTGCATCCACCTTCACCTGAAGGAGAGGGTAAGACCGGGTTCCACATGGCCCCAGGTGCCTGGATTCTCCCATGGAAATAATGGCAATGATAATCGCAATGGGAGAGATGTGGAATCCCAGACTGGCTTGGGTGGGAAGGGACCTTAAAGCCCATCCAGTGCCACCCCTGCCATGGGCAGGGGCACCTTCCACTGTCCCAGGCTGCTCCAAGCCCCAATGTCCAGCCTGGCCTTGGATGAGCAAGGTCACTGGGCTGGCCAGCAGTGAAAAAGGAGGGCACAGCTCCTCATGTGCCTCATAGCCTGTGAAAGGTGCAGGTGCTGCTCCTCCTGGGCTCAGGCTGGAATAAACACAGGTCATGGAGTGGCAGGAGCTGGGGGCTGTCATGAGTGGGGTCAGGTGGGACTTCCTGAGAACACGGGAAGTTCCTGCACTTGTGTCCCACAACCCTGCCCAAAGCTCCAGCCCTGCCCCTGTCCCCGGGGTGCCAGGCTGAGAGTCCCTGTGGGCTCAGAGCTCTCAGCCCTGTGCCTCTGGTGTGAAACTCTTGGTGGTTCACGCTCGAAGGAAAGGTTGAAAAAAGTCACGTGAAACTCGTGTGCTGCTGGAGGGGTCATGTGTTCTTTGTAAAACATGTTTTGTTTTTGCAAGACCGATGGCCTCACAGAATCCCAGGATCCCTGAGGCTGGAAAAGCCCTCCCAGCCCAGCCAGGCCCAGCTGTGCCCGATGCCCACCTTGTGCCCAGCCCAGAGCACTGAGTGCCGCCTCCAGCCCTTCCTGGGACACCTCCAGGGATGGGCACTCCAAACCTCCCTGGGCAGCCCCTGCCAAGGCCTGAGCTCCCTTTCCATGGGGAAATTCCTGCTGCTGTCCACCCTGAGCCTGCCCTGGCCCAGCCTGAGGCCGTTCCCTCTCCTCCTGTCCCTGTTCCCTGGCAGCAGAGCCCGACCCCCCCGGCTGCCCCCTCCTGTCAGGGACTTGTGCAGAGCCACAGGGTCCCCCCTGAGCCTCCTTTTGTCCAGTCTCGGTATAAAATCACAAGTTCAGGTTGTGCCTTTTCCCTGCCCTGCCTCTGCCACAAAAGGGAGATGGAAACCTCTCCTGGGTGTGTCAGCGTCAGGAGTAAACCAGGTTTTGCAGCAAGGCTCAGGGCTAATGCAGCAAAACAGGACCAGTCTGGTTAGGAAAAGGTTTGAGTACAAAATTCATTTGCCTAAAAACAGAACAATTGATTTTTTAGGGTAATACTGTTGCCCATTCTCTGCCATCGGTTTCCCTTTCCCTGTGAATAGGTTGGGAATGAAACAATTCTGTGGGAGGTGTTGGGATCCCACTGGCAACAATCAGCACATGTTTTGAATGAATAAAATCAGGACATTCTTGCCAAGTAGTTTCACAAATGCTCAAATATCGTCAAACAAAGACTTAATCTGGGCTCAAAGACACGTATCTCAGCAGATGTGTGTAAACCAGACCAAATCCCCTGGGAACAGTACTTAGGAGTTATTCTGAGGCGTCGGAAGGACAAGGATGGTCCATCTGTGAATTTATTACACGAGATGAGAAGCATCAGATGAAAGTCATTGCTGGCCTGGAGGACAGCCTGGTTTGATTTTTCAGGAAGTTTAGAGGTCATTCCTAAAATCTCGGTTTAATTAAAATAGAGTCCCTCAGAATCTGAGCAGAAAACACCGTGTGGAGCCGCTCCTTTGCTGAGGTGTGGCTGATGAGTGGAGGACAGGTAATTCTGCCACTGGATTCAGTGGGGCCAGGATTCTGTGGAGGGATTGGATCAATACAGGAGGTTTTTCTGGCTGTATTGATACTTCCTCTCTTGTCACAAGAAATAAGTGGCAGGAGCATAAATGTTTGAGGAACTGATGATTTTAAAAGGTGTGGAAGGATCCTGGTACAAAGATCTCTGTGGTGCACATTGTCCAATATTATGGGGCATTTTTAATTTCTCCATGCAAGGAGTCAGATGGGAAAAATAAAATATGAAAGTACCTAGAACTGTAGGATTTAAAAATCCTCTTAGACCTGGAGCTTTTTTAGAGACATTTGAAAAGAAACAGTTTGAAATAATGCTTCCTTCTGTATCCACAAATGTCTGGGAAAAGGAAGGGGCTGTGAAAAGCTTTCCACACATCAGAGCTCTGGGAATGGGAATCATGACATGATTTTAATCCGATTGCAAGCAGGTTGTTGCCTTTGGAGACCAAATTGGTGCTAAGAGTTCAGGTGGGGTTTGGTGAAAGAAATGTAAACAGAATCCCAGGATCCCTGAGGCTGGAAAAGCCCTCCCAGCCCAGCCAGGCCCAGCTGTGCCCGATGCCCACCTTGTCCCCAGCCCAGAGCACTGAGTGCCACCTCCAGCCCTTCCTGGGACACCTCCAGGGATGGGCACTCCAAACCTCCCTGGGCAGCTCCTGCCAAGGCCTGAGCTCCCTTTCCATGGGGAAATTCCTGCTGCTGTCCACCCTGAGCCTGCCCTGGCCCAGCCTGAGGCTGTTTCCTCTTGTCCTGTCTAAAAGACGAGGCTTTGGACCATGTGCCATGCAGGACATGGCAGTGGCTTTGGATGGCACTCAGTGGCCACAAGAGATGTGTCCTCATCCCTTTCCCTTACAAAGAGAGTGGGGTGGAAGCATCCACCTTAAACCCTGGTGAATTCCCAAAGATCAAGCTGCCTTTTCAGGAAGAATTTTTTCACTCAGGTAGAATTTTATCCATGGAAAGGGAGCTCAGGCCTTGGAAAGAGCTGCCCAGGGAGGTTTGGAGTGCCCTGGAGGTGTCCCAGGAAGGGCTGGAGGTGGCACTCAGTGCTCTGGGCTGGGGACAAGGTGGGCATTGGGCACAGCTGGGCCTGGCTGGGCTGGGAGGGCTTTTCCAAACTCAGGGATCCTGGGATTCCTTTTCTTTCTACACTTTGCCTGGATATGGAGAACAGGAATTTAGCTCCATGTCCCCTGATGTTTCTTACAGCGATGTCCTCAATAATCTGGCAGGAGAAAGAAGCAAAACCCAAGAGCACACCTGATCCTGCCCCCTCTGAGCTGTGATTCTTCAGCGCCAGAATAATCCTGAAACTGAGAAATGGGAAGCAGGAGAAGCTGAGATTGTGGCAGCAGTCATTTTACATCAAAAAAAGTATTTATATTTTGGAAAAGTATTTTCAAATCACTGTCAGAGAAGGAATCTTTAAGTTCTTCACACTGTTTTACTCAGGGAATTACCTGTGACCAGGGCAGACTTGAGGGAAGCTCCGATGTGGTTTTGGGAGGAGTTTTTTGCCATTTAGGTAAAAGCACTAATCAAGACTAATTGCACCTTTCTCAAAGGCAGAGGCTCAGGAGCAGCCCTGGCTGCAGCCAGGGCATCCTTGGATTTCTCCCAGCAGGGCTGCACCAGTTACACATCGGCGATGCGCTGGCCAAGCCCGGAGGCACCTGGAGGCCGGGAAGTTTTGGGATTTGCCCCTGGGAAGCTCATCCTGTGCCCTTGGCTCTCACACTCACTTATTGCAGTGCCCATTTCAGCGCTGCTTTGAGACTCTCATTGTTGAAGAAAATATGATTTTCTGTCCGAGGGACTCCCAGGGCCATCCTTAAGGGATGAGCAGGGAATGCCGAGTCACGGCCGTGAGCGGGGCAGCTGATGGAGGTGATCACAGCCTGATCCCACAAATCCTCCTCGGTTTGCAGGATCGGGCCCTTCCCTTTGCCCTCCTGAGAGCCAGCCAGGAGGTGTTTGCCCCGCTCTCCAGCGATTTCCGTGTCCCTTGTGCGCACCCCAGCAACCGCCGCGTGTGGGATCTGCCACGGATCTGACCACGCTATAGACGATTCCTTTCTAACCAAAAAAAAGCGCGTTTCAGGCGATCAAGATGCTTTTTATGCTGCTCTCGCCGCGCAGTGCCGCGGAGCGCTGCCGGGAGCCCGCGGAGCCGGGCGGGGCCGGGCCGGGCCGGGCCGGCGGGCCGGGCGCGCTCAGCGGCAGCTGGCGGCTCAGCGTGAGCGCCGCGCCCGCCCCGCGGCAGATGCGCCTTCAGCTGCTCGTGGCGGCGGAGCAGCGGCCCCGGGCCCGGGTCATGCTGACGGGCCGTGTCAAGCTGCCACTCTCGGGCCGCCTCCCCGCCCCGGCCCGGCCCGCGGGCCAGGGGACACACGGGCCACGCGGATCAAGGATGCCGCAGTTGCACCGAGCTCGGCAGTTCCGGACAGTTCGACTTTTGGAGTTTAAGGTTTCACTCGGAGCTCTTTTCTTTTTTTTTTTTTAAAAAAAAGGAAAAAGACAATTCCGCTGCAGTTGGTGCGCGCAGAGCGCGGGTTCGTGCGGCTGCTGGGAGTGATGCAGCAGCAGAGGATCCGCAGGGAACCAGCTCTCGAAATCTAACAATGCAGCACTTTATTAATTGGCTTTAAAAATTTATATTCTGTACGGTGATCAAAATATTTTAGAGAGAGCTTTTAGCGTCGTGGAAAAGCTGCCAGAATCTCAGGCAGTGATGCTGATGATTGCTGGCCCCCACTCAGCTCTGAGACACTTCGTGGTGTTAAGTTCCTTTCTCTCATCACCAAACAGAGCTAAAAATCTTCGTGGCTCTCGGTGTAACATGGCAAAATTCAGGGGTTTACAACACGATATTTATACAGTGTTTATATAATATTTATTATTTCAGTATCTAGAGATTACCCACACTGATTTTTCAGCTGCTCATTGCTGCACCAAAGCAGCCGAGTGAAACATTTAGGAAAGCCTTGGAATTATAAAACCAGGTTTCGTCTTCACCATTTCACCACTTCCTCCTGTAGAAGTTAATCAGGAGGCTTTAAAGCCCCCCAGGGAAGTCTTTGTGACACTGCCCAGAGGATGGTGAGCACATCCTCAGGCACAAAACGCTTCATCCATTCCATCCTAAAATATTAAAATTTATGTCTATTAAAATATTTTTAAAATAAAATATCCTTCTTCTCCTTTGTCAGGAAAATCTTTAACTGAGTAAATAAATCCACAGAAGGGAAATAAAGAGAAATCCTGGGCAAGGCAACACGAAAAAAACTTAGTGATGGGGCAGCTTTAGGTCTGCATTAAAAGGCAACTTCTTTAGATCTTTGGCATTCAAGGGACTCTGGTTTTATTTACCGAGGGATCAGTGCTGGGAATCTGGGAATCAGCGGGAATTGAAGCCTGAAGCAGCATTGCTTCACTGCTGCTGGGGGTGTCTATAGAAACAGATGGAAAAGGGGGGGAAAAGGCTAATGTGGAATGATGTTCAAAGACCTTCCAGTCCAAGATGTCATTGTGACCTCTCCTGAAAACCTGGGCTCAGGGAAGTTGTGCTGGGATTGTCCAGCTGGGGTTGGGAAATGGGATCACTTCCCTAACCCCGGGTGGACCAAGCCTTGAAATTCTTTATATTTTGATTCCTGAATAAAAGCTGAGTTTTCCAGGTTTTTTAGCCACATTCCATTCTCCCTCAGCACCCCTGGAATTGAGATCACCAGCACAGCTCACTCTTATTTAACTGCTGTGCTTTAAACCAACTCATCCCCTGGAGCTGAGGAGCATCACCCTCCTCTGCAGATCATATCCCTGATTCCTGTTGTTTTCCTCCCTGAATATTATCCCAGGAATGTGAGGGGGTCGTTGGTAAAATGATCCAGAATTGGTTTTTAGAATGTGTTTGCATCTAGCCCTGGGGCCCAGCACAGGGAGGACGTGGAGCTGCTGGAGAGAGGCCAGAGGAGGCACCAGGATGAGCAGAGGGATGGAGCAGCTCTGCTGGGAGGAAAGGCTGCGAGAGCTGGGATTGTTCCGCCTGGAGAGGAGAAGCTTTGGGCTGAGCTCAGTGTGGCCTTGCAGGGCCTGAAGGAGCTGCAGGAAAGCTGGAGAGAGACAATTCCCAAGGCATGGAGGGCCAGGAGCCAGGGAATGGCTTCCCAGTGCCAGAGGGCAGGGCTTGGATGGGAGATTGGGCAGGAATTGTTCCCTGGGAGGGTGGGCAGGCCCTGGCACAGGGTGCCCAGAGCAGCTGGGGCTGCCCCTGGATCCCTGGCAGTGCCCAAGGCCAGGCTGGACATTGGGGCTTGGAGCAGCCTGGGACAGTGGGAGGTGTCCCTGCCATGGCAGGGGTGGCACTGGGTGGGCTTTGAGGTCCTTTGTAACCCAACCCATTTCATGATTCAGTGATTCAATGACTTTTGCACTGCAAAAGGAAAGATGAGAAGTAAAATCTGTGGGAGCCTCCAAGCACCACTCCTAACTCCCTTCCAACTTTGCCTTGCTGTGCTTCTACCCCGAGCTGGTTGCATGGACAGCCTGGGGAAATCTTGGGGAAAATCCACTCTGCCAGAGAGGGATTTTCTTCCTGAGGCAGAGCCTTGCGATGTGTGGGTGGTTCATGCTCCAGTGGTGCCCGGTTCTTCCACTGGGACCATCTCGGTCAGTGGAGATGCTGAACCTTCCAGAGGCTCCAGAAAGGTGGGATGCCCCCATCTCCAGGACTGCTGGTGACCCTGGGGATCAGGGCTCACAAGAGCCTTTTCCCTGAATCCTGCATGAATTCCCACGCAGGGCCTGCCTGCCTTGGAATGCGCTGGGTGGGTTTTACTGGAGGGTTGAATTTAGGTTGGAAGTGTTCCCAGAGGTTTCTGCTCCAACCCCTGCCCCAAGCAGGGCCAGCTCTGGGGTCAGACCAAGCTTTTGTCAGGAAGGGCTGGAAAACCCAGGATGGATCCAGCACAAGCTCACTGGGGAATATTTTAACCCAGGGAAAAATGGGCAAGGGCAGGAGAGGAGGAGTGATGGGGATGTGGAGTGTCCTGGGGTCTGTGGGCAGCACCTGGAGCTGCAGGGAGCAGGTTTGGGAAAAGGAGCCCAAGGGAGAAAATTGCATTGCAGCCCATGGGAAGTGAATTCCCGAGGGAACAATTGTCTCACCAGCGCTTTAACGTCTGTTTTGGGGGAGAATTCCCTTGTTTTCCAAAACGCAGGGTGTCCGTGGAGAACCCTGGAGCAGGGAGCAGGGAAAACCCTGAGCTCAGGCACGTTGGGGAAAGAAATTGATCCCGATGGGTGGAGGGATGTCGTGGGATTGTGATGGGGGAGATTTAGCTCAGAAATAGCCCCATTTTTACAATATCTGTGTATTCTTTAAAAAAAATAAACCCCCAGAACACATTCGGAGAATATCAGGGAATTTCTCGTATTTCTTACCAAGGAAAACTCCTTTACAATCATGGCCATGGCTGTGTTGTGCACAGAAAAACGCCTCAATTTTGCCCTGTTTTGCTTTTTGACATCATTTACTGTTGCAGCTGATCTGCTTTTCTCTGACATTACTGACCATTTTTAATCAGTTTATTTATCTGGGTTTTTTCAGGACCACTTCCATTTAATACCTGAAACTTAATCCCCCTTTTTAACACCTCCTCTCCTCAGGACAGGGAGCTGCCTTGCAATGTGTGAACAAGCTGCGTGTTTAAGAGCTCTGGAAATCTGGGAATTCTCCCTTCGACTCCAAGATTAAGGAGCGCATCCCTTTGGTGTTTGCTGGGAACAAACCCCCGACAGCAGCAGCAGCGCGGATGTCCAAACCGCGGCCGTGTCAAAGCCAGCGCGGCTCGGTCTGTCCGCTCCCCGCGCATCCCTCCGGGACATCCCCGTTCCTCCGGCTTTGTCCTGTCCAGCCCTGCCGGTGACGGGATCCTGCCGTGGGATTTGCTGGCGGATTAACGAGCTGCAAACTATCCCATATGCTGGAATCATTGTCCCCGCCGGCCGCGCCGAGCCGCTCCTCGGGCGCGACACGGGCCGGGCGTCGCAGCTCCGGCAGCTTCCCGCTGGAAACTCCCGATCCCGAGGGATCCGCGCTCCCGGGACGGCGCTTCCCGGCCGGGCTGCGGCCGGATGGGGACAATTAGGAGCACTTAGTGCGCAGATGAGGCTGGCGAGCGGCAGCTGGCGGGGACGGGGCTCAATTAAGCAGCACGCGCTAATGAGGCTGGGCCAGCCCGGCCGCGCGGGGGGCGAGCGGCGGCGACAGCGACACGGGAGAGGACGGACACGGGAGGGGATGGACACGGGAGGGGACGGACACGGCAGCGACAGCAACAGGTCCCGCCCGCCGGGATGAGCCTCTCCGGCTCCGCAAACTCGGGCTCGGCGGTGGGCTTAAGGCAGGAGAGCTGGGAAGGACGTGGCAGAAATTAAAGGGTTTGTTGTTTTGTTTTATGTTTTTTTTTTTTTTTCCTAGGGACAAATATAAATATTCCTTGGGTGAGTAAAGAGGGGAAATTTAGGTGGGAAGTACGGGAGAAATTCCTTCCTCTGAAGGCCTGGCACAGGGTGCCCAGAGCAGCTGGGGCTGCCCCTGGATCCCTGGCAATGTCCCAGGCCGGGTTGGACATTGGGGCTTGGAGCAGCCCGGGACAGTGGGAGGTGGCCGGGGCTGGAATTGGATGGGCTTTAAGGTCCCTCCGAACCCAACCCAACCCAACCCACTCCATGATTTCATGAATAATTCCACGGAAAGACTTCAGCTTATCCATACAAGGATAAACTACGTGTGTCCTTATACCCAGCATCACAGTAGGACTCGATGATCCTAAAGGTCTTTCCCAACCTAAATGATTCCATGATTCCGTGAAGAATTGAATTCCCTCCTCCTCTGAAGTACCCGACACCTTTTCCCTGCCCTGTGTCCTCCCTGCCGACCTGGGAGAGCTGCAGTGACAATCACAGCCCAACATAAACCTAAATACCACCTCTCCAAAATACTGATATGCAAGGCAGAGAAGCTCAAGAAAATAATTCAGATAATTCTAATTTTTCAAATAAGGTAATTTTAAATGAATGTAAAAGAGGCGTTACATAAACCCCTGGTCATTTTAGAAAGACAATTCTAATGTTTTTTGTCTTTCTGTCACTCAGCAGTTTGCAGGTAGAGAAGAGACCAAGATAACCCCAGGAAAGATTTTTAGCTTTAGCAGGACATAAATCAGCATTTTCCTTTGGATAACCCTTACAGTGGAAGCAGCCACTTCTAATCCAAATTTCCAAATGCTACCTCTTTTAATATTCTTTAAATTTCCTTTATTTTATTTCCTTTAATTTATTTTTTTTCAAATTTTCATTCCACGGATCACTTTAAAATGCTTTGCAGCTGGTCTATAGCTGCGGGTGTTTTTGTGTGTGTTGGGTATTTAAAATTCTGCAATAGAGAATTCTCTGCCGAACTCTAGTTTTCCCCAGAATTAGTTTTTTAAAATAAGGGTTACTTTTTATTATTTGAATACCGTGGACATTTTTTCCCAGGAGATAACAGTTAAAGTTGGAATGTCCCCGTGTCAATGGCTGTTACTCTTTACCTGGAACGCCTTTAAATGATCTCAGTGTAAACCCAAATATTTCCTCAGCACTTCAGGGGATTCTCCACTCTGGAGTATTTTTGGCTCAAAATCCCTCGAACCCTTTTGTTTGTGTGAAGGTTTTAGAGGACTGTGCCAAAAAAAAGGTGACGTGGGGATTTTCCCAACCCACCTGTCACAAAAAGGCCATCAGAGACTTTGCCTTTTTCCTGGAAAATGGAATTCTATAGGATAGTGTTGGAATCAAAGCCCTGCTTCGAGACTCCCTGGGGTTTAGATAATCCCAGGATAAAGTGAAAACTTTGGCCCCGACTTTAGGAGGAAATGGTGCTCCTGGACTGAGGTGTCCTGTGCTACCTTTCAGCCAGGACCAAAGGGAGCAGCTGGGGTCCCAGTGGGATTAAAATAATGAAGCAGCTGTGGGAAAACACTGGGGAATGGGCAGTGCTGATTCTGGCTTTGCAGGAGTGGAGGGAAAGGCTCTGAAAGGAAAACTCCCCCATGGAAGCTTCATCCCAACCTTCTCGGAAGGGCCCTGGAGAACCCGGACAGTGAGGGAAGCCTTTGGCTTGGAGGGAAGGGGCTGTTCCCTACGGGTGGCACGAGAGGGAAAAAAGGCTCAAAACTGAGTAAATTGAGGAGGTTTTGGGATGAGTGGGATGAGCAGGGGTCAGCGAGGAGACAAAGAGGGGAAAAACCCCGAGATGCTGTTGGGAAGTGGTGCTGGACTGAGGCAGAGCACGGGGCGTGGCTGCTCTGCTCCCTGCTCCTGCCTGGAAGAGCTTCCCGCTCCTGCCTGCAGGAACATCCATCTCCTGCCTGCAGGAACATCCATCTCCTGCCTGCAGGGACATCCCAATCCTGCCCAGAGGAACATCCTGCTCCTGCCTGGAAGAGCTTCCCGCTCCTGCCTGCAGGAACATCCCACCCCTGCCTGGAAGAGCTTCCCATTCCTGCCTGCAGGAACATCCCACTCCTTCCTGGAGGAACATCCCACTCCTGCCTGCAGGGACATCCCACCCGTGCCTGCAGGAACATCCCGCTCCTGCCTGCAGGAACATCCCACCCCTGCCTGGAAAAGCTTCCCATTCCTGCCTGCAGGGACATCCCGCTCCTGCCTGCAGGAACATCCCTCTCCTGCCTGGAGGAACATCCCGCTCCTGCCTGCAGGGACATCCCGCTCCTGCCTGCAGGGACATCCCGCTCCTGCCCAGAGGAACATCCCAATCCTGCCTGCAGGAACATCCCGCTCCTGCCTGCAGGAACATCCCGCTCCTGCCTGCAGGGACATCCCGCTCCTGCCTGCAGGAACATCCATCTCCTGCCTGGAGGAACATCCCGCTCCTGCCTGCAGGAACATCCCGCTCCTGCCTGCAGGGACATCCCGCTCCTGCCTGGAGGGACATCCCTCTCCTGCCTGCAGGAACATCCCGCTCCTGCCTGGAGGAACATCCCGCTCCTGCCTGCAGGAACATCCATCTCCTGCCTGCAGGGACATCCCGCTCCTGCCTGCAGGGACATCCCGCTCCTGCCCAGAGGAACATCCCAATCCTGCCCAGAGGAACATCCTGCTCCTGCCCGGAGGAGCATCGGTGGGCTCAGGGCAGGCAGTGCCAACTAATCCAGCTCCACTCCTCATGGGGAAAAGGCTGGAGGGGATGAGGACTGAATGACCTCCTGTGCCAGCAGAAATCATGGATGTGGGCAGAAATGATCCTGGACACCAGAACTGAAGAGGAGCTGGGCAAAGGGCAGGAACAGGAAGGGAAAATTGCAATAAATCCCAGTCCAACACCCCGAGCTGTGTCCTGCAGTGTCCATACAGCTGCTTCCCTCCTCCCAAACAGGCCAGGGTCTGCCAAAACCCTCCTGTGAGGACTGAGCCAGGCCGTGGCCAGGCCCGTGTCTGCATCCCAGAAATCACCGTGCAGCTCCCAGGCCTTGGATTTCCTGCAGTAGAACCCACGGGGAGAGAACAGGAATAGTGGGAAGTCACAGCCCAGCCCCTGTGGGATGGGATCTGTTCCTAAGCTTGGCCTGTGGAAGCTTTCCTGGAGGTCACAGCTTGGTGACACGGATTCCGTGTCCCTGGAGGGTGTCAGAGGTGCAATGCCCATGAGGAATTTTCAGTGTCCGGATTAAAACAACCTCCCAGGCCACAAGGAATATAATCCTAATTTATAACCCAGCTGTGGGGATTATTAAAGCATTCCCCTCTCTGCTTGCATGGATTTGATTTCTGTTCTTATTCCATCACATCCTGGTGGATCAGGGATTAAACTGAGCAAGGCCACACTTCCAGTTTAAGGAAAAAAGTGGGTGTTTGGTTAAAATCCCCTTTTGGAGGGAAGATTGGACAGTTTTTAGTGCAGAGCTCTTACCACCTGGATGGATTCCAGCATTTGGGAAAGGAGAGGGAGAGGAAGGAGAGAAATGGGTACCACCAGCATGAGGGGCAAAAAAGTGGAAAATGAGTGTTAAAGCTCCAGATGGATAAAAATCTAGTGGCTTAGAGGGATGAGAATCTGGGAGATAGTAAAGGAGGCTGCTATGTTTTAAGAATCAGGTGCTTGTTGTGCAAAAGTAATTACAGACTTATTGGTTGTGCTGATTGACACCAGGGCTGAGCAAGGAGCCAGAAAGTTTGGAAGTTATTTGGCAGAAAAAGCAGGAATGGTAGGGGATTTGCATCATGTGAAGAGCTGAAATAAACATCTGTGTGCAAGGACAGCATGAAATAAACTCAGCAGAGGGGAGTCCAAGAGCTCTGATGACAGACTGGATCTGAGACAAAGCAGTTCTGGGAGCTTGGTGCGACTCCTCCTCGTGAGGTTCCATTTTGCAGCAGAACCTTGTTAAATCCTTTCTGGTGATGCTCCAGGAGCTTTTCCTCCTCGGTGCCATCCCCTCACACACCCTGTGGGCACTGCCCTTCCTCGAGGGAAAACTTCCTTCTGGAAAGGGGAAAAACATGTCCACAGCTACAGATTGAAACAGGAAAACGCGAGGATTTTAAAGGGATTTAAGCACCCCTTCTCCAGCTTCCTCTCCTTTGGAGAGTTGAAAACTTTGATGGAAAAACCTTTGCTTTTGGCAGACCTCGACTGGAGGTGAGTGGGAAAGGAGTGGGAAAGGAGTGGGAAAGGAGTGAGGGAGGTTTGCACATGCTGGGAAGGGAATGAAAAAAAAAGGAAAGTAAAAGTCATGGTTGCTTCCGCCCAATATAAAACCAATCCCCGGAAAGTTTAGGCTCAGGCGCGCTCCTGGCCTGTGAACGAGCTGTCACATTATCCTGGTGGGAAGCGGCACCGGGATATTGTCCTTAATTGCCCCGGGAAGGCCGCGCTGTGACAGCTGCAGTACCTGGCTCGCCACGGCTGCTCCCGAAAAAAGGCCCCATTAAGGATGGTTTGTTAAACAGTGACTGATAAGTTGTTATCTTTCAGCATCTCCGGCTAATTAGACACCGCGAGCCGAAGTTAATTTGGTGGAAAACATTTCTCGACTTAATGACATTTATGGGCAATTAGGCGCGTTGCAGCAAGAGCGCACATTTACATTCCAGCCTCTTTCCAGAGCCTAACAAGAACCCACCTCTTTCTCCACGGGAGATTTCGGGCTCCCTGTGGAATTCTCCCGGCGCAGACACCACGGGTCCGCTTGTTTTTCTGGAAACCGCTTGTGTGAAACAAGGTACACACGGTAATGAGGCACAGCCGGGGGGAAAATGAGGGGAAATAAAAGTGTTTTCACCCTGCTTAGGCTCCTGTGGTGTCACAGCGAGAGTTGTGCTGCGCTCAGCAGGAGCAGGAAGTCAGTGATCCCTGAGGAGCAGAATCCCAGAGTCGCTGGGCTTGGAAGAGACCTCAGATTATCGAGTCCAGTCTTTGAGTAAACATCGAGCACCGGGTTCTGCAAGTGGTCGTGCAACGTTTGACAGAGGATTTGGAAAAGCAGAACGGGAATTTTTAAGCTGTTCCAAACTTATCGAAGAAGGTTTAATGCGATTTGTTTCTTTCTAATTACCCGGAAGGGAAGCGAGTGTGGTCCTTGGTAGTTACAGAACCATGGAACCATCCTCAGGGCTGGAAGAGCCCTTCAGAGTCACCCAGTGCCACCCCAGCAGCACCAGCAGAACCCCTAAACCTAAACCCTGTCCCCAGGGGCCACATCCGGACACCTCTGGGGCACTTCCAGAGACAGTGACTCCACCACTTCCCGAAAGAACCCATTCCAGGGCCTGAGCCCTCTGTCCCTCAGGCAAGGACACGGCAGAATTTGGGAGGTGCTGCCCAGCTGGCACCTCCTGGCACGAAACACCAGCTGCCACTGCTGCCTGCTGCTGGTTTTCCCAAAAACTTGGGAAACTAGGGCAGCTGCAGGAAGAGTCCCATTAAAACTGAGATGGGTCAATGGCTCCAAAGGTCACGTGGGCCGAAAAATCCTGATGATGACATTCCCGTGCCTCAGGAGTTTGGGCTGAACTACAAATGAAGGCAGGCTGAGCGTGCCAGGCTGTCCTGGGGTTTGCCCTCTATCCATCCCTTGTGGATCCGAGAGTCAAGGCCACAGCTGCAGAGAGGGAGAAGCAAAATCCTGCATTTTTCTACTGGAGCAAAAAGCATCTTCCCAGGGAAGGGAATGGAGCTGGGAAGGGGCTGGAGCCCCAGGAGCGGCTGAGGGAGCTGGGAAAGGGGCTCAGGCTGGAGCAGAGGAGGCTCAGGGGGGACCTTGTGGCTCTGCACAAGTCCCTGACAGGAGGGGGCAGGGACAGGGGGAGAGGAAATGGCCTCAAATGGCACCAGGGGAGGCTCAGGTTGGAGGTTGGAAACAATTTTTCCCTGCCAGAGTGGTGAGGCCTTGGGATGAGCTGCCCAGGGAGTAGTGGTGGAGTCACTGTCTCTGGGAGTGCTCAGGAGGAGTCTGGATGTGGCCCTTGGGGACAGGGTTTGGGGTGCTGCTGGTGCTGCTGGGGTGGGACGGGATGATCCCGAAGGGTTTTTTCCCACCCTGATGATTCTGGGATTCTCTGATCTCCAGAGGGCCTCCAAAAAAAACCCCAAAAAACATTTGGCAGAACTGTTGGATAGACACAGCGTGGGTTTATCCAGGTGAAAGCGCCGTCTCCTAAGTGCGCCCTGAGATTTTGGACAGGAAACACCTGCGAGGAACAAACGGAGGTTTCTGGCTCTCCCACATCGGGGTTTTGCTCTCACCCCTCGTTGTTTTCCGAATGTTCATTGGCGGAGCCAGAGGAATGATTCGTCTGCGGCCCCACAGCCGAACGGTGCAATTGCCAACCTTGCTGTTACTACTCGGAAAAAATCAATTTATTCTAAACCAGATCCCTGCACGGAACCGTCAGAGCCGGTTTTACCCCTGCTGTATTCACACAGGACGTGGCTGCCGCTGTCTTTTTTATGAGTCTGATTTTTCCCGCAGGAACGGGAAGCGGAGAACACCGAGAAAGGCACCCGAGCCCAGCGCGGCGGCGGAGGGGAGCGGAGAGGGGCGCAGGGGAGCAGAAGGAAGCGGAAAGGAGCGGAGGGGAGCAGAAGGAAGCGGAAAGGAGCGGAGGGGAGCAGAAGG
Source organism: Corvus moneduloides (assembly GCF_009650955.1). NCBI lineage: Eukaryota > Metazoa > Chordata > Aves > Passeriformes > Corvidae > Corvus > Corvus moneduloides. The sequence continues at coordinate 122,701,233 of NC_045477.1, forward strand.
AAGCAGAAAGAGGCGCAGGGGAGCAGAAGGAAGCAGAAAGGAGCGGAGGGGAGCAGAAGGAAGCAGAAAGGAGCGCAGGGGAGCAGAAGGAAGCAGAAAGGAGCGCAGGGGAGCAGAAGGAAGCGGAAAGGAGCGCAGGGGAGCAGAAGGAAGCAGAAAGGAGCGGAGGGGAGCAGAAGGAAGCCGAAAGGAGCGGAGGGGAGCAGAAGGAAGCGGAAAGGTTGGGAACGGGTCCGTCCCGCCCGGTCCCGGCCCGGCAGTGGCGCCGCGGGGCCCGCAGGGGGCGCTGCGGAGCGGCCGCGCCTCCGCTCCCCCGGGACACGGAGAAACCGCATCCAGCATCCCGGGACACAGAGCATCCCCTCCCAACGCCCCGAGCACCCCCATCCAGCATCCCGGGACACAGAGCATCCCCTCCCAACGCCCCGAGCATCCCCATCCAGCATCCCGGGACACAGAGCATCCCCTCCCAACGCCCCGAGCATCCCCATCCAGCATCCCGGGACACAGAGCATCCCCTCCCAACGCCCCGAGCATCCCCATCCAGCATCCCGGGACACAGAGCGTCCCCTCCCAACGCCCCGAGCATCCCCATCCAGCATCCCGGGACACAGAGCATCCCCTCCCAACGCCCCGAGCATCCCCATCCAGCATCCCGGGACACAGAGCGTCCCCTCCCAACGCCCCGAGCATCCCCATCCAGCATCCCGGGACACAGAGCGTCCCCTCCCAACGCCCCGAGCATCCCCATCCAGCATCCCGGGACACAGAGCATCCCCTCCCAACGCCCCGAGCATCCCCATCCAGCATCCCGGGACACAGAGCATCCCCTCCCAACGCCCCGAGCACCCCATCCAGCATCCCGGGACACAGAGCATACCCTCCCAACGCCCCGAGCATCCCCATCCAGCATCCCGGGACACAGAGCGTCCCCTCCCAACGCCCCGAGCATCCCCATCCAGCATCCCGGGACACAGAGCGTCCCCTCCCAACGCCCCGAGCATCCCCATCCAGCATCCCGGGACACAGAGCATCCCCTCCCAACGCCCCGAGCATCCCCATCCAGCATCCCGGGACACAGAGCGTCCCCTCCCAACGCCCCGAGCATCCCCATCCAGCATCCCGGGACACAGCGCAGCCTGGACAGGCTGGGAGAGCTGGGGGTGTTCAGCTGGACAAGAGAAGGCTCCAGGGAGAGCTCAGAGCCCCTTGCAGGGCCTAAAGGGGCTCCAGGAGAGCTGCAGAGGGACTGGGGACAAGGCATGGAGGGCCAGGATCCAGGGAATGGCTTCCCAGTGGCAGAGGGCAGGGCTGGATGGGAGATTGGGCAGGAATTGTTCCCTGGGAGGGTGGGCAGGCCCTGGCACAGGGTGCCCAGAGCAGCTGGGGCTGCCCCTGGATCCCTGGCAGTGCCCAAGGCCAGGCTGGACATTGGGGCTTGGAGCAGCCTGGCACAGTGGGAGGTGTCCCTGCCATGGCAGGGGTGGCACTGGGTGGGCTGTAAGGTCTCTCCTGACCCAAACCTGTCTGTGATTCCATGACTTTATGAGTCAAAGAGAGTGACAGAAGACTTTATAACTTGACAACAAAACCCAGAACTTGTTGCTGAATTCTCTCTTTTCCATGCACTGCTCAGGAGGGATAAAAGGGGGATCAAGCCCTTTAAAGGCTTCCAGGGACATTTTAACACCTCGAGTGGAAGTGACAAAAGAGTTCTGCAGAAAAAGCATGGCCAGGAATGGGTGACATATCCAGGAATGGGTGAAGGGTCCAGTACCAGATGGCTGTTCCCAAACAGACAGCAAATCCTGGCTGTGGTGTGGTCCTGGGTGAGGACTGGATCCTGCTCTCTTTCTCCTTCTGTTTTCCATCTGCAAAATGTTAACAAGGATTCCCACAGCTGCTGTGAGGATAAATCCTGTTGGGTTTGGACAGTGCCCACAAGCCCCTGGAATGGGGACTGGAGAACTCCACGGATGTGTTATTTAGCTGTGGGCTTCCTGTGCTTTTGGCTCCTTGTTTTCCAGCCCTGGGTCACTGCTAAGGGACCCGAATTCCAGGACGGGAGCTGAATCCTCAGCTTTGTGCCAGGAAGGTGCTGCAGGAAAGCTCCAGCCCCTGCAGCAGCAGATGCTGGGAAGGCAAACTGGACAAAGGGAAGGTAGGATTCCTTCCCAGGGGTGGTTCTGCTTTGTCCCTGGCAGTGAAAAAGTTAAAACTCATAGGGTTATTCATGAATTCCGCTTTTTAAAAACATGTCCCATTAAAATGCAGATTTAGGCTTCCATTTGCAAAGAACATCGTTATTTCCAATTCTGTATGGGAATCCTTTTTGTATTTGTATCTTTTGGGGAGAAAGTCCAGCTGCCTCTTGTGAGATTGCACATATCTCTTCAGATGTCAACAAATCATTGAAAAGTGTCAGAAAGGGGGAAATGAAAGATAATTATTCAAACCATGGAGAGCTGCTTTGAAAGTGAATAGGATCTGTCAGATAGGCTTTGAGAACAGCAGTTGGCTGCTTGCATTGGATATATTAAATGGACATATCCAGAGGCAAGGGATGCTGCTTTAGATTCAGATCAGTGGATTTTTTGGGTGGAAGTAGCTGAAACCACCAGGAATTACTGACGGGAGATCAGCTGGGAAGGTGTTTTATAGAGTTAGGGTGAGATGTTAAAGGGAAGAGAAATCTCTGGAAATAAAGCCAAGGAAAATGGAGCTTTAATATTTGTCAGCTCTGGTTTGGGAGGAAGGACAAGGAGGATTTGGCTAAACTGAGCATAAATGGGGTGGTGTAAAGGGGAATATTCCTCAAAGTCCTGTCCCAGCAGCACCAGCAGCACCCCAAACCCTGTCCCCAAGGGCCACATCCAGACTCCTCCTGAGCACTCCCAGAGACAGTGACTCCAGCACTCCCTGGGCACCTCATCCCAAGGCCTCACCACTCTGGCAGGGAAAAATTGTTTCCAATCTCCACCCTGAGCCTCCCCTGGTGCCATTTGAGGCCATTTCCTCTCCTCCTTTCCCTTGGCACACGGCAGCAGAGCCCGACCCCCCCTCACTGCCCCTCCTGTCAGATACTCAAGCTGTGCCAGGGGAGGCTCAGGGTGGACAGCAGCAGGAATTTCCCCATGGAAAGGGAGCTCAGGCCTTGGAAAGAGCTGCCCAGGGAGGTTTGGAGTGCCCATCCCTGGAGGTGTCCCAGGAAGGGCTGGAGGTGGCACTCAGTGCTCTGGGCTGGGCACAAGGTGGGCATGGGGCACAGCTGGGCCTGGCTGGGCTGGGAGGGCTTTTCCAGCCTCAGGGATCCTGGGATTCTGTGGAATTAGAGACACTTAAAAAGGTGCCAAAGGTGAATGAGGAATACCTGGAGGTGGGAAGCTGCAGCCAGCATCCTGCCAGTTTATTTCTCTCAAGGTAACTTTTCCCCTCTCCTTTTCCTTAGTCCGTCTTCCTTGTGCTTTTCCTGGCTGATCCAGCTCCTGTTTGGGTGTATGGAAAAGGCAGGAAAACCTCCAGCAGCTTTCCATTATTTCTGCTCTCCTGCATGGGATGGGCTGGATGGGGCTGGGTTGGACACTGGGGCTTGGAGCAGCCTGGGCCAGTGGAAGGTGTCCCTCCGTGGCAGGGGTGGCCCTGGATGGGATTTAAGGTCCCTTCCCATCCAAACCATTCCCTGATTCTCTCCTTGGTGTCGGAGCTGGGACGGGCTGGGACACCCCTGAAGCCAGAGGTGATGAATCCTGATACACTGAAGGGCTGGAGCTGCAGCCTGGCAGAGGATCAGCTCCATCCCAGGTGCCTTTATTTCCCAGGAATGGCAAATTCCCCTTCCCCTTTCCCAGCCTCGTGCGTGTGCAGGTGCTGTGCTGAGGGTGACGGGAGCTCAGCAGATCTGGGGGAGCGCCCAGGGCTCCAATCAGCTCCTGCTGCAGCTCAGAGGGATTAAAATGAGGCACAACCAGGAAGGGAAGAGCTGAAATGAAAGAAGTGTGAAGAAACAACAACAACAAAAAAGAGGTTGTCTTTGGGGAGCTCTGTCCTCCCTCCAGGGAGTTTTCCAAGGAGATAATCTTTGAGATGCTGGAACAAGGTATTCAAATCCCTGTTTCAAGACAGGAAAAGGAAGAAGAAAGGAAAGAGACAGCAAAAGGAAAAGGTGCCTTTTTTCTGTCAAAACTCTCTCTACCTCTTACTTTGGGGAAAAAAATAAAGAACTTGCTCTATTTTACTGATAATTATTTCTCCAGCAAATGGGGTTTTAAATTTAAATGGATTTTTCTGCTGAGGGGACAAAACTTGGCCTTGGAAATTCTTCTTTCAACATGATGGTGTTCATATTTGTATCTATAAAGTGATTTGGCTTGGGATCGTTTTTAGCGGGATCTGTTAATTTGTTTAGTGTTTTTAGTGGGATCTGTGTCCTTGCCTGTGAACACCAATCACCCAACCCCAAAAAATCATCAGTGAGAGCTCCCTGCAGGTCCCAGGGCAGTGCCACTGTCACCATGCCCAGGACAAGCTCCTGCAGTGCTTTCCAGGGACTCAGGGAATCTTGTGAGGTTTTCAACGCCAGGTGTGTGTGGTTGAGGCCTGGCACTGCAGACCTGCAAGGGTCACACGAGGGCCAGGCCAAAACCCCAAAAATGTAGCCCCATTTCATGATCTGAGTAGGGGAATTTAACCCTTTGGGTGTGAGGTTTGTAATTCCACAGTGGGTTAGGAGCCTTTGCCATTGAACACTCCATGCTGAGGACTGATTTATTTACCTTTTTTTAAAAATCTTTTGGGCCTGCAAAGTGTATTTTCACATGGGAAGATGGAGTTTGGGGTTCAGGTGTTTGCTCACACAAAGGCACTTTGTGCCTGAGGGGGGAAAAGTGGGCAAAGAGAATTTCTGCTGATTGGAAAAGAGAGCTTTGAATTGGTCTGAATTCAGATCCAGAGAGCCAATATAAAGCTGGGCAGGATGGTTTGCTCCTGATTTTGTTTTCAGCTCACTCTCAGGACAGTTCTGATGCTCTGGTCTGAGGGAGGAGCAGGTGCTGCTGCAGGGAGGTGGAAAACAGGAGCCTTTTTGTGCCCAGCTCAAGGTTTGCTTTCCATCCTGGGAATCCCAGGTTTACCCAAGTTATTGCAATGAAATAATTCACTGGCAAGCTGAAACGATTATACATTTTTATCCACTCTGGCCACCTCTTGCTGTCGGTGCCTATGACCCCATGGATCCGAAGGGATGTGGGCACACCCAGGGCTCCTGGAGCCCCTTCCAGCCCGGAGCCCGGCGCTCCTTGGGCTTGTGCAGGGCATTCCCACAGCGCTGTGAACACCCCCACACGGGCAGCATTGTCCCGGCAAGGATTAGCCCCTTTCACGGGATGCCTCAGCCCTTTCAGGAGCGCTTCTCTCGGCGCTCCTGGGGACGATCAATCGCCTCCTTTGGGATCCGCTCCCGCCGCGGATGCGGGGCCTTTCCCGGCTCCTGGTGCTGCCCCATGAAGTCCCCATTCAGGTACAGCCGTGCTGAGGGCGCCTTGTCCCCGCTCAGACGCGGTTTGTGAGCCCGTGGCACACCCGGGTTTTCCGACTGGCACGGAGCAGAAAGAGGCGCTTGTTTGCGCGGGGGGACGGGAGGGGAGCAGGGCCCGCTGCAGGTGGTGCCCCATCAGTAAAATGTTGTTGGAATAAAAGCTTGCAGGTGCTGGAAAACGCTTCCTGGGCCCGGAGCGAGCTCCAGAGGCTGCCAAGGCCAGACAGAACTGCTCTGTTGCCTTAAGAGTGCATAAAAAAAGATGTTTCAATGCTGTCGTCGGATCTGGGTGCTTTGCCACGGAGGACAAAAAGTCTCCTGTAAAATTGGATTTAAATAGTCCTATCTCACTTGTGCTCTGGGGGAGCAGATTCCATTGTGCCGGTGTCCCCTCTGCAGTATGATATCATAGCTTCAGAGGAAGCCTTTATTCCGAGGTCACATTAGTTTGTCCTGGGGATGCAATCATTTTTTGTGTCACGGACAATGTTTTACTGTGGAGATATGGGCCAGATGGCTCAGCCACTTGCAGTCCGGAGTGAAACAGGCTCTTTATTGTGGCTGAATAAACAGAACCTATTGTCCCCTGCTCGTGAAACTCTTGTGGCCACGGCCGGGCGAAGATGAAGTATGAAATTTTCACCGCTGAGGGAAGAATATGTAAAACAACAAGCAAAAGGGGTGTGGGCTTCCAAAACATTTCCTCATTGTCCCTTCTGTTTTCCCCCTTGGTAAAGATGAGGTATTTCCATGCCCTGCCATTGTCTGGGGTGGTTTCAGCACTCGCTCGGGTCCCGCTCATCCTCTGCGCCTCCTGCCCCGCCCGGGAGCAGCACCCCAGGATTTCCTGCTGCAGAGCCTGGCCAGGTGTGTGCCTGCACAGGTAGATCTTTGCCAAGTCCGTGTCTCATTATTTATTGTTTTACAGCCCTGAGAGCTCCCCCGTGGCCGGGGCTCTCCCGTGGGCTGGCAGCACATGGAGCCGTGGTGAGTGAGTAAGGAAAAAGAGATTTTCCTCCACGACAAAGAAAGAAACTCCTTTTTCCCCCCCACTCGTCCCCCCCAGGGCTGACACAGTAACTCAGGGGGCTTTTTCCCTAAAGAAAATGCACGTTTTCCTTTTAAACTGCCCCCATCCAGAGTTTCCTCCACGGCAATGTCAGACGTGCTCCTTTCCTCCCTTTAATTGCAACCCAAGCCAACCTTGACTGGCAAGGAGAAAGTCCCTGACAGGTTTGGGCTGAGTCCAGACCTTCTCAGAGAGTCTGTCAGGCACTGTTTGACAGCATGCAAATGTATGCAAATGAGGGGACACTGGCCGAGCACCTGCGGAAAGTGTCCATCCCCGCTCCCGCTCTGCTCTACCTCCTCCACACGTGGGGCTTTGGAATGCTGCTCCGTCTCCCCGTGCCAGAGGATTGTGCGGCCGTCAGCACAACGCGGGGCTGGGCAGAGCCGCGCTCTTTGTCCTGCCGGGCGGCGCAGCCCCTGCGCAAGGGCCGCTGCCAGGAGCGGGGCCGTGGCTCCCATCCAGCCCTTGTGAATCCTCCTTTCTGCCTGCTCGGACCTTCCCTTCAGCATCCCGGCCCTTCTGGGGTTGCCCGTGTCAGGGAAGGCCTTCTGTTCGCCGGCAGCGAAGGCGCCGCAGCCGCGGAGGCGCTGCCAGACAAAAAGGCAGCAGCTGGAGCGGGACGCGCACGGGAACCTGCGGCAATCCCAGCGCCGGGGGAGGCGGCGAGGGAGGAGGGACGGAGGAAGGAGAGGCACCTTGAGGAAGGCAAAACTGCCAGAGAGAAACTCCGGCTGCCGCAGCCGTGGGGAGCGGCCGAGCTTCTCCTCTGTGCCCCTTGGAGCAGCCCCTGGAAGGCTGGAGGGCTCCGTGTGCTCAGGGATGGGGGCGATTTCCTGCCCCGAGGCTGCACAGGGGCGAGGAGGGCGAGGGAGGTGTTGCAGGGCTCCTTAAATAGAGAAGGGCTGCGAATTCAGGGAGGTTTGGCACCTGAATTCAGACCTTGCGGGGGAAGAGCAGCTGGGCTTTGAGAACGTTGGGTCAGGCACACATCCCACACCAACTTCCAGCCAAACTCGGGGTGAATCCTTCCAAATCCCCTGCGGCAGCCTCAGTTTCATACAGCGGGACATCCCAGCCAGGGGTGACGCTGTGAATGGTCCGAGGGTCACATGGAGACACAGGACATGGCACACGGCTTCCAGACGGCTCCCTGGGGGCTGGATCCCAACCAGAGGCACCTGGGAGTGCTGGCAGGGCTGGCAGGGCAGAGGTGTCTCCCCCTGAGCCACAGCCTCAGCTGGAATCAGAGGATCAGAGGATCACAGGATCATGGAATGTCCTGAGCTGGAAGGGACCCACAGGGATCATCCAGTCCAACCCCTGGCCCTGCCCAGACTCCCCACCAATCCCAGCCTGGGCATCCCTGGCAGCGCTGTCCAAACGCTCCTGGAGCTCTGGCAGCCTCGGGGCCGTGCCCATTCCCTGGGGAGCCTGGGCAGTGCCCAGCAGCCTCTGGGGAAGAACCTTTCCCTGCTCTCCAGCTGTGCCAGTGGAGGCAGGATCCTCGCTTGGGTCCATCTCTCCCGCTGGGAAAAGCCAGGTCATGCTGGACTTGAAACCCAGCTTGAAAACCATGGAGTAAAACATCCGTAAAGATGCGTGAGGCAGCACATGGACACCACAGCCAGGTCTAAGGCCGAGCTTTCAGAGTCGGAGACCTGGCAAAATATGGGAAACATCCCTCAGGCTTGGGATAGCAGTGATCTGGGAAATGCAGGCGGCTTCTGCTGGAAGCCAGGTGGATGCAGAGGGGTTGGAAGTTGCTCCTGGGGCTTTTTCTGTGGCTGGGGACTGGTAAGAACCAGGCTGTTGTGCAGGGATGGGGATGCACAGTCAGCAGGGTGCCTCCAGAGCTCCTCTGGCACCAGTGTCGTCACCCACCCCCCTGGAGCCGCACACCCAGAGGGACTTGCTCCAATTCCCCCTGCTCCGTATGGAAATCAGCCCCCGCTTTCTCGGGAGAGAGAAAATCAGCGCTGCTCCGTCCGGGCTTTTTTGTTTGGTTTTTTTTCTTCCCACTTTGCAGCCCAAGGTAGCTGCATTTAGCAGCTTTATGTCCTTTCTTTGCTGCTGCGGCAGGGTTGTGGTCACTCAGGCAGCAGTAACTTTGAAAAAATGACCCGTCTACACCCAAACAATAACAGAATCCCCCTTTTTATGTTGGCAACGCCCAGCGCTTTCTCTGCCCTTCAGGACTCCCCACGTAGACGCAACTGTTTGCCCAGCCCTCTTCTGAACAACTTAATTAAGCAAAAGAAAAAGTGTCACTTTCTGCCGGGCTCACAAAAACAGAGCTGAGGGGGTAAGGAGGGGACGCGGCAGCAGCCCCGCATTCCTCGGAGGGCTCGGAAAGGACCCTGTCCCCAGCCCGCTGCCGTGGCACTGCTTTGTCCGTGGTGGCGGCAGCGGCGGGGCTGAGCCTGTCCCCAGATGCCAGGAGGGGCTGGTGGCACCCCTGTGCCCATTCCTGGCGGAGCCGGGCAGGTCCCAGCAGTTTCCCAAACTTTATGAAGAGGGGAGTAGCTTTTTCCTTTTTGGGGACCAAACCGCTCGTCCTCCCACCCAGGGCAGCTCTGGAGGCTCCCAGATTTCCCTGTGTCCACACCGGGAGCCCGCTGGGAACACGTGGGATGCGTGCACACGCGGGTCTGTGGTGATGGCAAAGGCTCCCTCCGAAATGCCCGAGTGCCACAAGGGAACAACGCTCAATTCCTTCCCTTCGGAGAGCGGAGACCCTCGGGGAGCACCTCGGCGTCCCCTTCCCAGGCTGCCCAGGCTGCTCCGTGTGGCTCCAGCTGCTGCCTGTCCAAGGAAAGGGATGAGGCTCTCACCACGAGTGCTTCAAGGGCCTGGGCTTTCAGGGCTGTTTTATTTAACGAGGGGGGAAAGTTGCTCTTAACCAGGCAGGGGAGGCTGGAGCAGAGCTGTCGGGCTGAGTTATGTTCTCCCCTTCTGCCTTAATCTCCATTAAAGGAGCATAAATTCATTTCGGACTCCAGCTCTCCAGAGGTCAGGGGCTGCTGTGGCTCTGCACGGCCCCGAATCAATGGCCCGGCTGTTCACCCCACACACATGGGGGGTTCTGAGGGACGGGGGCTTGGGGGGTTCTTTTCAGATAAAAAAGATTAAAAATAGTGTTTTGCCCTGTTCTCTCCCATCCCAGCCACTGCTTTCCTTTAGTTGTCCCTGGCAGTAGGAGCCTGTGCACTTCAGAGATCCTGGAGGCCTCAAACCAGGCCGTCAGATTTTTTAATAATGAAAATGAACAAGGCCAGACAGGCCCTTAAGTGCTTGACTGTATTTTCTTGGGCTCTTCCAGCCCTGATAAACCCTTTGATTTAAGAGTAAAGGAAGCCAGGCAGCAGGAGGTACATCCCCAAGGACTGAGATCTCTTGCGATGAAGGTGTGATATTCCCTTTGGAATTCCAAGGTGGGAACAAGCACAGCAAATTGTGGGGGGGACTGGAGGGGCAAAGCTGCTCTCCGGATGTGGGGCAGCACCAGCACAACCCTCAAAGGCCAGCCTTGGCATCCTCAGAATTCCAAAACTGTTCCACACGTGCATGGTCACTCACACAAACACGGAGAACACATGGAAGGAGGAATTTCCCCATGGAAAGGGAGCTCAGGCCTTGGAAAGAGCTGTCCAGGGAGGTTTGGAGTGCCCATCCCTGGAGGTGTCCCAGGAAGGGCTGGAGGTGGCACTCAGTGTTCTGGGCTGGGGACAAGGTGGGCATCGGGCACAGCTGGGCCTCGATGGGCTGGGAGGGCTTTTCCCACCTCGGAGGTTCCGGGATTCTGGATACAAACACCCCAAACCATCAGGGAGAGGCCGATCCTGATGTCACCGCAGGGCCTGGGATGCAGCAGCAGCCCCTGGCAGCCACCAGGATTTTGGGGTGCAATCCCTCGGTAATTTTACCCCATTCCACAGCCACGAGGGGACTCTTCCCTCGGAGCGGAGCAGCCAAGGCCGTGTCCTGTGGGAGGCAGAGCAGCCCCTGGGGCGAGCTGTGCTGGATTTCAGGGCATTCCGAGCTCCTCTGCTCACCAGCACCGCTGGGGAATGACAGAGCTCCAACATTAAAGGGCAAAGGAGGGAGAAAGCTCCTTGTGCAGCCTCCTCCTGCTCCATTCTCCTGGCACAGGGGTACAGGAGCGGCCCTTTATTGTGATTAATATCTGGGAAGCTTCTTAACAAGGCTTAGCTTGATAGGTGGCTCTTGTTGGAGGAAATTTATGGCCTGGTACTTCCTCAGTGAGACTTCCCACGTTGAATTGTTGAACATTACTGACCCTGCTGCCCAACACGAGGGGGTGGGGATTTACACAGATGTCTGGTAACTGTGGAAGGTGCAAAAATCCAGAAGAACAACCTGCATTACATCCATTGGAAGCGGCTGGTGAACAGAGGTCAGGGGGAGGCCCGCGCCAGCGTGTGAGCCGCAGTGTTTTGGTGCAGTTTGTTTTTTGATTAGTGCAGTTCATGACCGGGCCATCCCACCTGAATAACAATCAGCGCGATTCACGGCGGGCCGGGAGAGGGCAGGGCCGCCCGCCGCGCCGCCCATATGGAGCCGGCCCTGGGAAGTGCGGAACCTTCCCAAACCCAGATGGTTCGGCTTGACGGCTCTGGCACGGCCCCAGCAATAACCTCTGCCGATATGAAATCATCAAGATCTTGACCCCCCCCCCCTCCCCTGCTCGCCCCCTCCCCCCTGCCTCCGACTGTACTTATGGCAACAAAGCCGAACGGGATTCAGGGACAGCCGCGGGATGGGATGGGATGGGATCGGCCGCTGAACGATGCTGGCATTAAAGCCAGGCTCTGCACCCACTGCAATTTTTTTTCCTTAATTTTTTAATGGTGTTGGGTTTTTTCCTTTTTTACCTGGCGCTGTCTTTGCCTCCTGCAGACGAGGGGAGCAGCCAAGGGGCAAAGCTGTGCCGCTGGGAGCAGGAGGGGCTGAGGAGGTGAATCCGTTTGGGTTTTGGGAACAGGGAGCTGCTGCCTGCACCCTTCTCTGCTGCTCTTTCTGCTGCTTGAGAGGGGAAATCTCCTCCTGCGATGACAGTTCCAGTCACCATGGACAGGATGAATTTCTCAGGGTAAATCCCAGGATCCCTGAGGCTGGAAAAGCCCTCCCAGCCCAGCCAGGCCCAGCTGTGCCCCATGCCCACCTTGTCCCCAGCCCAGAGCACTGAGTGCGACCTCCAGCCCTTCCTGGGACATCTCCAGGGATGGGCACTCCACCACCATGAGATAATTGCAATAACCAGCAGCTGGAAGAGCCAGAGTGACACCTTAGAAATAAATAAAATGAAGTCCTGGCCACTGTGGTCACTTAGTGTTCACTGGTTTGGGGTGGGGTGCATTTGGGAGGTGTTGGGTGCTCGGGGTGGGAAGGGCAGGAGTTCAGCTGAGTTGTCTGAGGTTTATGAGGGCCAGGGTTTGGTTTGCTGCCAGCAGCCCGGGCACCCTGTGGTGGAGGGGACAGGCAGGAGCCTTCGGAACATCTGGTTCTAGAAAGATGCCGGGCAAAGGTTGGACTCGGCGACCTTGGAGGTCTTTTCCACCCTTATGGATTCTGGTCTTTGATTTCACACCTCGGAGCAGGAGGCCCGGGGCGAATAAACCGGGTGGCTCCTGGAAGGGGGGAAGTTTGTGCCCAAGGTTCAGCTATGGAATGGGAGAGGAGGCGGAAGCACTGCTGAGAAACCCAGCCTGAAGAGCCCCAGCTCTGCCTCCTTCATCCTGCTAAAGGAGGGCACTGATTTCTCCCTCCTGCTCCCTCAGTGCCCTGTGAGTGAAACATCAGGCTCAGGACATTGAAAATGCAGCTGGGAGCTGGGCATTCCTGGGACTGTCCCTGTCCCTCGGGGTCCAGTATAACAGAGAACTGCTATTTAGAGTATTACTACTTTTAAACTGATTCCTCCCCTCCTAACAAGTGAATCCCAAGTTTCCAAACAGACAAGATGAGAGCTGCTAGAAGGAATCGTTTACACAAATGGCTTGTACAGGGTCCTTTGAACACCGTGTTCTAAATCTTTTGAGTCTCATGAGTATTCATAGTGGTTTTCAAATAATTTGAAAGCGATTTCTTAATAAAGGCTAAAATATCCCTTTTAAACTTCTAAGTGATGTTGTTTCTCTTTGATCACCTCCATACATCCCATATTCTCGTGCCCTTCTCTCTGCTGCATATTCATGTCCCTGGGATAATTTCAAGGCATGTTTGACAGTGATAAATAAAACTCATCCATCATAGAGCAGAATCTCTGGGGAAAACGAAATATCCCCAGTTCCAGCACCGTTCTCTCTGCACAATTATGAACCTGATCCAGAGCTGCTTGAACCCCTGGCATTATTTAAGGAGCTGGCAGAACATTTGTTCCTGGTTAAAAAGGAAGAAAACTCCATGCAAGTTCTTTCTGGAAGTTCCAGACCCTGGGACACGACCAAACCTTGCTCCACCTTGCTGGAAAACATTGGGATTTGTCCCAGGTATGCCCTTGGTGCTGCTCCTGGAGAGGGGGGATGGAGGCTCAGGGCTGTGCTCTGACTCACCTGGAAAAGGTGGGAAGTTTATTTGGTTGTGGGATATAAAGATAATATTTTTGAGTGCCTTTTCAGCGGTGTGAAGCCATTCCAGCTCGGGACACTGTGGCTGGAAGAGCCTCCAGAGATCCCTGTGCTCATCCCCGAGGTGCTGCTGCTCCTCAGAAATGGAAATATCAGCCTATTTTCCAGCAGCCCTCCCCGTCCCAGGTGTGACACTGGTCCCACTCCTCCTGGGAGCTCTCTGAAGCGGCAAAGCAACACTGGAGCTGGAATTCAGGGGGAGAAGCAAAGGAGAAGGGAACCTGCACCAGGAGCACCCCAGGATAGCCAGGAAGGGCACCGTGGCTTGTCCCAGCTCCGGTTCTCCCGCACAGGTTGGTCCATCGGAAACTGGGGAGGTTTAGGAGGGAATTCCATCCCAGCCTCGGCCCAGGCTGGCTGTGTGGCACTGAGCCCTGCCTGGCTGCTCAGTGGGGAGTTTGCAGTCAGGGTTTGTCTGGGGAGGAGGGCGGCACCGCTTTGGGATGGGGAAGGTTTTAGGGGCCTGTTTTCCCAAAACCACCCCAGCAACCAACTGCACCAGCAGAAGGGAGCTTGAAACCCTGTCAGTGACTCGGCGCTGGGAAGCTTTTCTGTTGGACCCTGCCCATCCTCACACCCCAGTCCGGATGGGCCGAAGGAAAGGGAAAGCTTTCTGTGGCAGGATCTGGGACGCAGCCACACCTTGAGCCAGGAGGGGAACACAGGGCAGGATTTATCTCACCTCCCTCAGGGCTCCCGTGTCCCCTCGGTCACTCTAGGACAGGTGCAGGGAAGGGTGGCTGCATTTGCACCTCCTGTAGGTGCCAAAATGGATCAGCACAGCCGGTTTGACCCAGGCAGTTCATGTGGGGCTGGTTAAATCAGGTGTGGTGGGGGCAGAGCCCTCGGGTGTGATGGGCACAGAAGCCTCGGGTGTGATGGGCACAGAACCTCCAGAAGTGACGGGGACAGAACCCTCACCCTCGTCTGGGGGAAGATGCTGTGCAGGAAAGGTGCTGCGCAGGAAAGATGCTGTGGGTACCCAGGGCAGCTCCAGGCAGCGATGCGGGGCCGGAGGAGCCGCGGTGGGATCCAGGAGGGCTCTGCCCAGCCGGGCCGAGCCGTGCAGCGCCGGGCAGAGGGCAGGTAGTGGCACCGCCACGTAAATCACCGCCGGGGCTCCTCGGAAATTTACGGCCGGCCGCTGAAAAATGAACGGCCTGACCTTTCCTTCGGGGCTACAAAGGCTGCGCTGCCGGGGCGCTGCTCCCTCCGGCCCGGCCGCGCCCGTTGCCATAGCGGTGAGTGACATTGCCCCCCCGGCGGTGACATTCCCCCCCGGCGGTGACACTGCCCCCTCGGCGGTGACATTCCCCCCCGGCGGTGACACTGCCCCCTCGGCGGTGACATTCCCCCCCGGCGGTGACATTCCCCCCCGGCGGTGACATTCCCCCCGCAGTTGCCGCAGAAACGCGCGGAGCCGCCGGGCCGCACGTCCCGCTCTCAGCAGCCCCTGTGGCACTCGAGATGTTTTATGTGCCGCTGCAGCGGCCGGAGGCGCAGGCCGGGGTTAAGACCTTGTCCCGTATTCTGTCCCTTCTTAGCGGGATCCCTCTTCAGTGCTCTCAGGCGGAGCGGGAGATGCTCGTGTTTAGTGACCTGTCACAGCAGCACTCCAGCCTTTTGTCCCGGGAAATTGGCCTTCCTCTTGTGGCGCTGAGAGGATTTGGGCCGTGTCCTCAGAGCCATCAGCCTGCCAAGGTTAAGGGAGAGAGGAGGGAAAGCCGCTCCTCCAGGAGCGGCGGAGGGGCTGGAATGTTTCCTCTCCTTGGAAGGCGAGGTTCCCGTCCCGGCGGCACCAAAGGCTGGGACGGAGGGGGCTTTGCCACTCCCGCTGGGTGTGGCTGCTCCCTAAACTTCACAGGCATTTTCCAAACCTCAATCCTGAGCGTCACCACCTCGGTACATCAGTGACTGACAGAGAAAAGGGGAAAAGGTCGGTCTTCCCCTGCCAGCCCGAGCTGTAGGCTCTGTTCCTCCTTTGCTCTGACGTCCCTCGGCAGATTTTAGCTGGAATGTTGGTGGGAGCAGGAGCAGGGATTTCAGGTCCCCCCTCCTAGAGGGTTTATTTTAAAGGCACTGGTGCCTTTCCTGCTGTTCCCAGGAGGAATATCAAACAGATCCTGTAAAAACCTCCTGAACTGTGGCATCTTGAGCAATCCGAGGGGAAGTTTGGCCAGCTCGGGCTCAGCAGCTCATGTCGATTTTATACAGAGGCTCTGCGGGTGGGAGCACTCAGGAGAAGGGGTCTGGGTGGTGAAGAACACAGAGCAGGGCTCGGACAGGTCCTCAAGGGAACAGAACCTCATGGAGCTTGAGAGGAGGGGGCTCCAGAGGAACCACCCTTGAGGGGCTGATCATGGCCATGGTGTTGGGTTCTTGGCCACGAAAGCCCCTGGTTCTGCTGTGAACTGATGGAAGAGAGTTCCTCCACATCTTTCTCTTTTCACAGAACCCCCGGATCCCTGAGGCTGGAAAAGCCCTCCCAGCCCAGCCAGGCCCAGCTGTGCCCAGCTGTGCCCCATGCCCACCTTGTGCCCAGCCCAGAGCACTGAGTGCCACCTCCAGCCCTTCCTGGGACACCTCCAGGGATGGGCACTCCAAACCTCCCTGGGCAGCTCTTTCCAAGGCCTGACCTCCCTTTCCAGGAAGAAATCCTCCCTGAGAAGAAATCTGTCCAATTCCCATCCTCAGGGAAGGCAGCCCAAGGGCCAGGGCCAGTGAGTGAGCAGAGCACAGGGATCGACCTCAGTATTTTTGGGATGGAGCTGAACTCCAGGCTCTGTGCTGTGAGGCTGCCTTGGATTCCTTGAGCTGAAGGAACAACCTTCCTGAGGGGAGCTTTGGCATTTCAAAGTGTCTTCCTAAAGATTCCTCCCCAGTGAGGTGGGTTGGAGCCTGCAGGAGGGCTGGGCCAAGCTGCTGCTCCTCTCCCTCTGAGCTGTGTTGGGCTGACTTGGAGTATTGGAATTTTAGGACTGGGAGTTGTCTGGTTGGTCTCAATTGGCTCCTGATCCTTTTCCTCCAAATTCTTTCTGCTGAGGGTGCTGTTGAGGCTCTGCCAACGCCACCCAGCTCTGAAGAGCTGTTCCCATTCCAGTCTCCTATTCCCCTGCTCTCCATGTGCCAGGCTCTGCTCCAACCCTGCTGCTGTGCCAGCCTTTGAGGGGAGTTCTGTGAGTGCAGGAAGGCTCCTACCCAGGTTCCAAGGCTGAGTG
Source organism: Corvus moneduloides (assembly GCF_009650955.1). Lineage (NCBI taxonomy): Eukaryota > Metazoa > Chordata > Aves > Passeriformes > Corvidae > Corvus > Corvus moneduloides. The sequence goes on from NC_045477.1 coordinate 122,717,703, forward strand.
GGCTTTCCACATGGAATCATGGAGTGGGTTGGGTTACAAAGGACCTCAAAGCCCATCCAGTGCCACCCCTGCCATGGCAGGGACACCTCCCACTGTCCCAGGCTGCTCCAAGCCCCAATGTCCAGCCTGGCCTTGGGCACTGCCAGGGATCCAGGGGCAGCCCCAGCTGCTCTGGGCACCCTGTGCCAGGCCTGCCCACCCTGCCAGGGAACAATTCCTGCCCAATCTCCCATCCAGCCCTGCCCTCTGGCACTGGGAAGCCATTCCCTGGCTCCTGGCCCTCCAGCCCTTGGGAATTGTCTCTCTCCAGCTTTCCTGCAGCTCCTTCAGGCCCTGCAAGGCCACACTGAGCTCAGCCCAAAGCTTCTCCTCTCCAGGCTGAACAATCCCAGCTCTGGCAGCCTTTCCTCCCAGCAGAGCTGCTCCATCCCTCTGCTCATCCTGGTGCCTCCTCTGGCCTCTCTCCAACACAGTGACTGTGGAATATGTGGGAACGGGAATGGGCTGCCTGGTGATCCCCAGCCCAGCCAAACTGGGACTGTCACCCCAGGGACACCAGGCCCAGCAGGACTTGCTGCTCTTGGCCAGTCCCACGGTGATGGCAGCCCCAGGTGGGGCAGGCCCAGCAAAACCGGACAAAAAGGAGCAAAGCAGGTCAGGCACTGGCCCTGCTCCACTTCCAGTGATCCATTCCTGGGGAAGGAGGAATTGGGGAATGAGGACTGGTGGCCCCACCTGGACATGGCTGGACAGAGTGACCCTGGGAGCCCTGGGAGCGAGGGCAGGGAAGCTCAGGGACGTGGGAGCTGTGACACCTCCCTGGGCAGGCTGGGCCAGCCCAGCAGCTCTCTGGGATCCCAGCCTGGCTGCTCTCCCTGACCCTTTGCTGTGGGCTTGCTGTGTTGGGGTTTTTTTTTTGTTTGGTTGGTTTTTTTGTGGAATTTTTTTTCCTTGAAAGAATTAAAAAGTACAGCTTCCATGAATAAATATAACTCTTAGCTCCATCTTATTAAGCAACAGCAATTTCGGGCTAAATACAGTGAGCGTTCACAAAAAGCCAAGAATAGAAAATTGTTTAAGTGGCCAAAGAAAGTTTCTCCCATTGTGCTGCGAGCCAAGCTATGCCAGCTATATGTAAATGTATGCAGTGGGCTCTGTGCATGTGTCCACTTTGAAGTTGCCATCTGAATTTAATTCTGCCTTTGTGATTAAATCAGGCCATTACGTTTAATCTCACTTAATAGTAAGAAACGCTCTTTGTTGTTTTCTATAGGCAACATATTCTGCCCCTAACATATACAGCTTGGCATTCACACTTCCCTATTAATCCCCGATGGCTGATAATTGCCTCAGCTCCAAGTTCTCTGTCCAATTCACAAGGGAACTGATTGCAGCCATTCTTCCCCTATACATTAATGCCCTGTTTTGGTCCCACTCCTTTGGCTCAGTGAACCCTATCAAGCTGGCCACATTTTCTGGCCATGTGGGCGTATTGTAAGATGTTAAATTAAATTCGGGGCTGACCCCCTAAACACCAGAATCCATTAGAGCTGCGAGGTAGCTGATTGACAAGTGGGGCTACTTTGCCACTCGAAAAAAAACCCCTGACATAAAAAAAACCCAAACCCAAACCGGGCTAAGTAAGGATGAATATTTTGTTTCAAGGTCTCCTGCCTGCTGTCTCTCTCCTTCCAATTTCATTACTGCCCTCGTAATTATTGCCATCGTATTGTTGCATTGATCCTACATATGTCAGGCAGGGGACTTCTTTGGGAAAAAGACCAAGGATGTGGGAGATATCTTTAGTTTGCTTCAATCTGGGAGCCCATGCAGATTTTTTTCCCCAAGTGTAATCAATTGAGAGAGTTGGGCTTTGGGGGCTCCTTTTTTCTTATTTCTTTTACCTTCCCAGAAGAGAGGCCTAATTCTCAGTTACTGAATTATCCCCAAGGGGCCTCAGGCTGTCATTTTTTTATTTTCCCAGACACAATAAAAAACCCAACTCAGGGCAGATTCCTGCAGGAGAGAGGATTGGAAGGGACACTCAGACTCTGCAGGGTCCCTTTCCTTTGGGTCCCTTTCCTTTACCAAAGTCCTACATTTAAACAGATCCAGAGGTTTTTAATCACAGAAGAAAATAGACTGAGATGTCAAAAAGCACAAATCAACTGGGACTTGTCACCCGCATTGCAACATCTTCCACGGCTCCTGAGCAGGGACTGCAATTCCGTGTGGTTACAGGAGGGACAGAGTCACAGAACTCCAGGATCCCTGAGGCTGGAAAAGCCCTCCCAGCCCAGCCAGGCCCAGCTGTGCCCGATGCCCACCTTGTGCCCAGCCCAGAGCACTGAGTGCCACCTCCAGCCCTTCCTGGGACACCTCCAGGGATGGGCACTCCAAACCTCCCTGGGCAGTGGGAGGGGCCTTAAAGATCATTTTGCTCCATGGGCAAGGACACCTTCCACTATCCCAAGTTGTTCCAAGCCCTGTCCAGCCTGGCCTGGAATGGGTTAAGGGAAAATGCTGCCAAGGAATGTGAGGGCCTGGCACAGGGTGCCCAGAGCAGCTGTGGCTGCCCCTGGATCCCTGGCAGTGCCCAAGGCCAGGCTGGACATTGGGGCTTGGAGCAGCCTGGGACAGTGGGAGGTGTCCCTGCCATGGCAGGGGTGGCACTGGATGGGCTTTAAGGTTCTTCCCCATCCAAACCCTTCTGGAATTCTGTACTTCCAAGAAATGGCTTCTCTGGATCGCCTGGACTCAGCACAGAATCCTGGAAGTGTTTATGGATGGTTTGCCCGGGCCAGCACAAGGGACAGGTTCATGTGGGAAATGCCCCACCTGGGGGAGTTTTTGGCAGAAATTGCCCCAAGTACCCAACCAAAGGAAATATTTTGGAATTTATTTGAAAAGTGCTGAAACAAAAGAGAAGGATTTTAACACCTGAGTCACTTGAAAAACACCCTCTGAGCCCAGAGAACCAGAACTCAGCTGCTACTGCACAATTCCATCAGTCTTTGAGCATTCTAATGTGAAAAATCTGATTTGAGATCCTTTTACAACCAGTTCTTAATGGAAGTGCTATAAAACAATCCCAATAAATGGCAGCTCGATATAAGGGGGGCATAAACCCAAAAATCCTGAGGAGTAGAAGACGATCTGAGCCTCATCTCTGGATTTCCTCCCTTCCTTTCTCCTTCCTCACAGCCTTCAGTTCAGAACCAAACATTTTCTTTGCTTGGGGTACAATTTCCCTCCCATTTTGTTGTTTGTTCGGGAGGCTCCAGGTGTGGATTGATCAGAGCAGAACCTTTGGGATTTATCAGCCATTCCTGGAAAGGACAAAGCCACCGTGACCCTGAGGGCCATCAATTTCTGCCAGCACCAAGCAGGGACAGAAGAGGCTCCTTCTTTTTTTTCAGTTGTAGATGCTGCTCCCAAAGCTGTGATTCCCAACATTCACCTCCAAACCAGCGTCCCTACAACACTGCACAGACGCTTTTCATTTTTAGCCTGTTTCAGCCTTTTTGTGAGGAGTTCTGTGGCCCCTGTGAGGCATTTTAATTAATTAATTAACGTTGCTACCTTGCCTCACACTGGCCTGGACAAAAGTCACTTTATTTTAGAAGCTGCCCCTGTCCTGCTGCACTCTCTGATCTTGGGTTGGAGACTCCGTGAGAGCAAAGGATTTTGTCCCAGTGGTTTCCAAGGGCCACTCTAAGGGAAACTGGTAGGGAATGAGATTAATGCTTTAATTAAAGGAGCAGGGAAGAAATCCGCTGGGTTTGTCTGAGCAGCGATTTGTGTCGCAACAAAACCTCCAGAGCTCCCAAGCCCCCCAGAAGCTGAATGGTGTTTAATAAATCAATAATCTGATTAAGTTATCCACCCATCCAGGTAATGATCTGACTTTATTGGGATTTTCTCTGGACTGTGCCCCAACCTTAAACTTATTTCCATTGCTTTGGATCAGACAAAGCTTCGGAGGGAGCCTTGGGAAGCCTGGCTGAGGTTTGGAGCTGGTTTTTCATCTTTCATTAGAACTCAGGTTAAGTGGCAGCAGTGTGGGTGCTGCTGATTGGGGAAACATCCACAGAAAGTCGAGATCGGCTTTGAAAACAACCATAAAAAGTGGCTCCAAAGCTGCTGACCAATGACCCCAGCATCGAACTGGAAGTACCAGAGTCACAAATAAATTCAAAATTAATCATATTTATCCCTCCCTGTGTTTAAAGACCAGTTTAAGCCTTGAACTTCTCCCAGGCTTCCCAGCAGCTGCTTTGGATTTATTTGTTCTTGGCATGGAAGAGCGGGGCTGGTGACATTCCCGCCCCAAGATCCCAGAAATTCCGGGTGTCTCCTTGAAGTCCTTTTTGTAGGAATACAGAAACAAAACCGAGCCAGCTTTAAAAGGACTTGGAAATCCCTGCAGACAAAACATGCAACAATTTCCTCTTGTTGCCGTTGTCCTTGACCAAAGTTTGCAGCGTTTCCTAATAAAACCCCCCGATAATTCTGCTGTTACAGCGGGCGCCTGTGCCAAGCAGCGCCTGGGGGTGACCTGTGAGGTCACCTGAGCAGGACACGAAGGCACTCTAGAGAGGCTTTCCCTGAGCGGGGCTTTGAGGAGCTGCCTTTCATTTGGAATTCAGAGCCTGTGTCCCACTGCAGCAAAAGGCTCCAGCTCCACTCCCGAGCCTTTTATTCCTGCAAGTGCTGTAATGTGTGCGCAGCCCCGGCAGCGCCCGGAGCCTCCCGAGCGCCCGGCGATGTCCTGCCCATACCAATGGTGCCAGGCCGGCGCTGAATGCTTGGCAAGGCTTTCCCGGGAGCTGTTCAAGCTGCCCAACCTGCATCTCGCATCCTGCCACCACCCAAGTCGTACAATAACCATCTGGACTGGCCTTGGAGCTCCATTCAGCGCCCGGGACAAAGTCACTGGTTCTTTTCCATCGGCGCTGCTTCGCCAGCAGCGGGGCCGGCGGGCGGAATTCTTTGGTCTCCAGGCTGTTCCTGGAGGATGATCCTTTCTCTCCCGGACTCCGGGACTATCTCCATTTATCCTCACGGATTCAAATGCAGAACAACACACCGCTCGTCCTGCTGCTGTCCCCTGGCAAGTTTTGGCTGAGTGTTCCCGACGCTCTCCCTGCCAAGTGCCAAAGCTGGTGATGGGATATCCCCTCGCAGCTGACGGTCCCAGGCCACGGCACCTTCAGCAGCTAAAGTTAATATTTACTATGTAATTTCTAAATATTACAGGGCTAAGACTGCCAAGGCACTGACAAAGGAGGAGAAGGAGGAGTGCATTAGGACACTTGGGTTGTCCAGCTGGAGCAGAGGAGTCTGAGGGCAGAGCTCCTCCCGAGGGGCAGCGCAGGGACAGCTCCGATCTCTGCTCCTGGGCCAGGGACAGCAGCCAGGGAGCGGCTGGAGCTGGGCCAGGGCAGGCTCCGGCTGGAGAGCAGGGAAAGGTTCTTCCCCCAGAGGCTGCTGGGCACTGCCCAGGCTCCCCAGGGAATGGGCACGGCCCCGAGGCTGCCAGAGCTCCAGGAGCGTTTGGACAGCGCTCCTGTGCTGGGGTTGCCAGGCTGGGATTGCTGGGGATGCCCAGGCTGGGATTGCTGGGGTGTCCGTGCAGGGCCAGGAGCTGGATCAATGATCCCTGTGGATCCCTTCCACTCAGGACATTCCACGATCCCGTGAAGGGGAGGGTGGGATGTATGAATATTGGTGGGATGATTTTTCCTGCCGTCACTCTCCGGTTCCCGTTGAAGGCTCTCAATGGAAGCGCTGCGGAGCCACAGCCCCGCAGGTCCCCCCGACAAGCAGGAGAGTCCCCGCAGCGCCCGGAGCGGCCGCGGGAGGGGCAGCCCCGGCCCCAGCCCCAGCCCCGGCCCCGCTCGGGAGCGGCCGAGGGGAAGCGGGAGCGGCGGGGACCGAGCGGGGCGGGGCGGCCTCGGGGGCTCCTCCCGCCGCTCGCTTTCCGGGCCTCACCTGCTTTGGCTTTCCGGTGTCCGTGGGGAGAGCGGGGCCGAGCTATCGGTGTTCCCGGGATCCTGCGTCTGATAAGACGGGACTTTCCCTGGAAAAAGGGTTCTACCGAAATACCCGCTAAAAGCGGGAGTCGGAGGTGAGAGACGTCAGCGCATGGGTGACCTCTGAGTCATTGAATCAGAATATCCTGAGTGGAAAGGACCCCCAGGGATCACCCAGTCCCACCGCAGGTCCTGCACAGACCCCCCAACAATCCCAGCCTGGGCATCCCTGGCAGCGCTGTCCAAACGCTCCTGGAGCTCTGGCAGCCTCGGGGCCGTGCCCATTCCCTGGGGAGCCTGGGCAGTGCCCAGCAGCCTCTGGGGGAAGAACCTTTCCCTAAAATCCAACCTAACCCTGCCCTGGCCCAGCTCCAGCCGCTCCCTGGCTGCTGTCCCTGGCCCAGGAGCAGAGATCGGAGCTGTCCCTGCGCTGCCCCTCGGGAGGAGCTGCAGCCCCGGGGAGCTCTGCCCTCAGGCTCCTCCAGGCTGAGCTGACCAGGTGACCTCGGGCGGCCCCTGCAGACCCTTCCCCATCCTCCTGTCCCTCCTTCGGACACTCTCTTGGATCTTTCTTACACGGAGACACCCAGAGCTGTCCCCAGCACTGGAGGTGAGGCTGCCCCAGCCCAGAGCAGAGTGGGACAATCCCCTCTGGCCAGCGATGGTGGCCCTGGTGCCCCCAGGACAGGGATGTTCCTCCTGGCTGTCAGGGACTCCCCTGCTCTTGGGAGTCAGGGAGTGCGGTCAGGACTCCCCTGGTTTCACCACTCCGCTCTCACAGAGCCCAACCATTCCCATGCCTTGTGCCAGGTTTTCCAGAGGCGGATGCAGGATGGGAGGTTTGCAGGACTCTCCTGGGTGTTCAAACCAGAGGGACATCATTCCACAACCAGCAATGTCTTGGGCTGACAACACACAAAATCCTTCTGAGGAGCAAACTGCAGCTGAGGGCAGAGCTGTGTATGAATCCTGGAAAACCCACAGGTGAGGAAGCAGCCCTTCCCCTCCTCCAAAATGCCTCGTGCTCTGACAGATGGTAAATTGGAGACTCCTCCCTCAGAAGCACTTTCTGCCATTTCCCTGCTGGTTGAAATGTCAAGATCCATGAAGAAGAAAGAGAACCTTCCTCACACTGTGAGGAGGCAGAGGCAGAGCAAACCTCACACTCCAGGGATTTGTGTTCCAGGGTTCAGAGCTTGTTTTGAAAACAGTCACAGACCCTGCGTCTCCTGGGGCTCCTCACCAAAACCTGTGCAGGAATTCAGCACAGAGGAAAAACTGATAAACCTCCTGCAGGTGAGAGAGAACACGAGGGGAATCTCCCCAGGAAGCTGCTGGGCCTGAAGTTCCCAAGCGTGTTTTTTTCCCTGAATCATGGCATGGTTTGGGTTGGGAGGGACCTTAAAGCCCATCCGGTTCCAACCCTGCCGGGGCAGGGAACCTTCCACTGTCCCAGGAACAAAGTGTCCATCTGAACAAAGTGTCCACCACACGGACAAGCCTCCCTTGGACAGGAAAAGAAGGGATTGGGGTGAGGGAGGACTTTGTAGGGAACCAAGGCTTCCCTTTGGGAGTTCCTGGTCAGAGGAAGTGGCAACAGGACCATGACTGTGAGATGGGATCTTTTTCCTTCTCGTCCAAAGTGATGCCAGAGAGGCAGTGAGGATTTGAGGTTTTTCCTGATCTTCTTTTCCTGTTTCTGTGTTTCACACCCTGTTCACAACCTCTTCTCCAGCAGCAGCACCCCGAGGGTCCCAGGAAGGGTTGGGGTCTCCTGCTGTGGGAGAGGAGCTCTGGGCACCCACAGACCATTTTTGCTTTTCCAAGGGAATTACAGGAGTGAAATACACGGCATTTTACAGTGGAAGTGCTGGGCTGTCAGTTGGACTTGATGATCTGAGAGGTCTCTTCCAGCTTTGAGGATTCTGTGATTCTCCTGCTCAATAAAATGCACCAGGCTCAAAGCTGTAAATGACTGCTTAGACTTCATAGAATCACCGAATATCCTGAGCTGGAAGGGACCCACAAGATCATTGAAGTCCAACTCCTGCTGCACTGCAGGGGTTTGATTGTTTTGTTGGGGTTTTTTCCTCCTCGGAGGGTATTTTTCATCCCTGGAGAAAAAAAAAATACATTAAACACCAAAAGGTTTTAGTCATTGTTGCAAGAGTTCAATCCTGGTCGCCACCATCCCTTCCCTTTCTTTTCATTTCCCAGCTCCCCGAGAGGAAAAGAGACAATGAATGAAAGAAAGGCAGAAAAACCCTCGGAAAGGAGCAGGGGTCTCCTCCCGGCTCGCAGAGCTCCTGGCACGGTGCAGCCGTGGCACGGAGCCGCCTCTGCCGGCACAGGCTTGGCACAGCGGGGCCAGCCCTTTGTGTCCCAGTCACCTTCTTGATTACAGCAAAAAAGGCGTCTGCGGTGGGTGACCGGATTGGCCACCCCACCAGACAGAAGGCAGAAGGGGGGAAAATAAGGAAGAAACAGGGAAATTGGTGCGTGGGGAGAGGGGAGAAGCACACTGGGGAGGGAGCGACGCTGGCTCTTGCCTGGGGTTCTCTGGGGGCTCCTAAAGCTCGGATCCTGTTCCGGCCCTGCAGCAGGGACACCCCCCGAGGGGTCCCACTGCTCTGGGGGCACTCACAGCTCTGCTGAGGAGACTCAGGGTCCCCCCAGCACAGCGGGGCCCGAGGCTCCTGCGCCTCGTGTCACACCAGAGCCACCCGAACTCGCCCAGTCCAACACCCGAGGGCAAATCCTTTGTGCTGTGTCGGGAACAGGTGGGAATTCAGCAGCACGAGCCCAGCCCTGACACGCTCTGCAGGGTTTTTAGAGGGTGATGCGTGTGATAGTTGTGGATTCTTGGTTTCCCCCATGTTTTCATATCAATAATCCATTTTCCACACGCAGGCAGGGGAGCTGTGCAAAGGGTGGATTGAGTCATTCCTAACTCAAACTCAGTTACTGTTTCTGTTCAGTGCAGCCCCTCAAAAAGCAAACTCAAATCTCACTTTCAAACAATTCTGTGGAGTGAGTATTTGTATTTTGCTGCAGACACCAGGAGCTTCAGTAAAAAATACACCAGAGTAACTTGAGAGCAAATATCTCTCCTTGTAGCAGTTGCTGCTGCAGTTGGACTCTGCTGCCCCAAAGCACCTCAATGCAAAATGCAGTTACCCACAGTTTTAACTCACTGAAAATAGGCGAGGACATAGAAGTCAGAGAGTTTTTCTTTGTCAAACACCTTGAAATGAGCAGTCAAATGCCCATTTTAACAACGTTACACGATAGAAAATCAGTGCAAAATAATTCCTAGCCTTTCAGCAGCAAAGCCGTGCCAGCGAGCTGTGAAATCCCAAAGTCCGGTGTATAAAACCCCTTTGAAAACCTTGGCTTTCCTCACGAGAGCGAGGAATATCCTTGGAGGCTCTCTGGAGTCAGCAGCCAAAGCCAGCCACTCTGCGGGGCTTACACCGATCCCATCCAAAGGGACAATTTGCTTGGAAGCCTGTGCCTAATTTGGAGCACAATGCGCGATGTCATGGTCAGCGGTGCTGCCGAGAGCTGGCAGCTCGGCCCAGCCTCTCCCCGCTCCCCAAAAGATGGGAGCGCTCCCGGCCGGAGCCGCGGCGCTCCCGGGGCGCCCCAGCGGCTTCAAACGGGTCCTTTCATAGCGACACACGGCCAAGAGCGGGCAGAGAAACGAGGCGACGAACAAAGGTGGCTCTGAAGTCATTTCCCAGCCTCGATCCAGCCATCCGGTTTCGCTCCTCGCCCATTGAGGGGGCAGAAAGCGGCAGGAAGAGCGCGGCTGAAAGGGAACAAACCGGGGGGAGGCAGCCGGAGCCGGGGCCGCGCCGGGCGAAGCTCCCATTCTCCCTGCCCAGAAAGGGATGAATGATTAATTAGAGGCATCCAAAAGGTAATGGATGTGGAGGGGGGGCGGCGTCCCGCGGCCAAGTTCCTCGAGCACCTGCGAGGACAGGGACACAAAGCGGCCCTGGCCCTTTCTGGGAGCACAGAGCGGCTCTGTTCCCCTTCACCTGGGCTGCGTGCTGCTGGCACGGCCGAGCGGCGCCGCTTCCATGGCTGCTCGCTGCGTGCAGGAAGCAAAACCCCTCTGTGTGTAGAGAAAGGAGTCGGAGCCATCCCAGATGCCAGAAGGTGAGGGGGGGTCTGGGATCCGGCCCTGGGCCCGAGGATGCAGAGCTGAGGTGCCAACTCCTGTCACCCTGTGGAGCCTGGCAGGGGCACGGGGTGCAGGAGGTACAGGAGCTGCGATTGCCAGAGGAACCTGAGGAGAATCAGACACAGATTCCACTGCAATTGAACACAGCCGGGCTGCCGGGCTCCTTCAGGCACCTTGGAAAATCCCAGCCTGCTCCATGGATCCAGCAGGGCACACAGAAGCTGCTGAAGTGAAACAGGAGTTGTATGCACAGAGCGAGTGCAGGCTTACTTCCAGATGGGATGGAAACACCTTTGTCCCTCTGGTTTTGTCAGCAAGTTTGGAAAATGCCCTGCACAGGTGGCACTTCCCCAGGGGTCAGAGGTGTTGGTGGCTCAGGTGGCCCCGGTGGAGAGCAAGGAAAGGAGTTTTGTGTCCAGTTTTGGGCCCTGCAGGAGAGACCTGGAGTGGCTGGAGGGAGCTGGGAAAGGGGCTCAGGCTGGAGCAAAGGAGGCTCAGGGGGGACCTTGTGGCTCTGCACAAGTCCCTGACAGGAGGGGGCAGCCGGGGGGGTCGGGCTCTGCTCCCAGGGAACAGGGACAGGAGGAGAGGGAACGGCCTCAGGCTGGGCCAGGGCAGGCTCAGGGTGGACAGCAGCAGGAATTTCCCCATGGAAAGGGAGCTCAGGCCTTGGCAGGGGCTGCCCAGGGAGGTTTGGAGTGCCCATCCCTGGAGGTGTCCCAGGAAGGGCTGGAGGTGGCACTCAGTGCTCTGGGCTGGGGACAAGGTGGGCATCGGGCACAGCTGGGCCTGGCTGGGCTGGGAGGGCTTTTCCAGCCTCAGGGATCCTGGGATTCCCCGTGTGGGATCTAAAGGATGTTTACAACAGGAAGCTGGTACCGGGTATGGAATTCACCCGGCAGGTTGGTGCCATCACTGCAGGTCTGCACGTGGCAGCTCTGAGTGGTTTTGTGGGAGCTTCCCAGGAAAGACGAGTCAGCAATGAGGAGCCTTAGGTGCTCCAGGCACTTTGTTAAATGGGATTCAGCTCCCTACGTTCTTTAGATTTTGCTGCTGAGTGGAATGATACCCAAATTCCCCCTACACCCATCCCAGGTCTTCTGGGTTGTGAGGAAGTGAAGCCCCTGTGAGTAAAGTGGGGGAGCAATGCAGCCTTTGCCTTGGAAAACAGTGAAATCATTCCTGTGACGGTTTGGTGGGGAAGACTTGGCAGAGTAGGGAAAGCAAACACACTGAGCAGTGGGAGTGACCAGCCCCGTGTTGCTGCTGTTGTAGTTCCCTTTTAATCATTTCCCTCCTCCTGTTTCTGTTTCCAACCTGTTCATGCTCACGGAGGGTGAGCAGCCAGGCAAGGGAGTGTTTGGATGGCGAGATGCTAGAAAAGTTGCTCATCCATCCTAGTCTGGACAAAGCCGCCCTCACCAATCCCCTCCTGCCAGAGGAGCCTTTGGGGAACTCGAACGGAGGCACCAGCACGAGCAGCAGCCCTGAGTGACTCCTGTGCAGGTAAAGGGGTGCAGAACACACCCCACTCACCGGAGTCTGCCACTGGTCACCCCAAAACCGAGATAAAAATCGCTGTGAATGGTTCAAACCACTCTGGGCCTGGAGTGCGGGGTGAGGGAGAGGAGTCTCCCAGCGCCCGGCACTGCGGGCAGGTCTGAGGGAAGCGCTGCTCCCAAACCCGGCCTCCGTCCGTGTGTCCCCCCCGAGCCCTCCCGGGAGCCGGCCGAGGATGTGCGGCAGTGCCGGGCGCGGGGCCGCTCCTCGGCGGCACCTTGGGAACGAGCCATCCCTGTCCCTGTCCCTGTCCCTGTCCCTTTCCCTGTCCCTGTCCCTGTCCCTGCCCCTGCCCCTGCCCCTGCCCCTGCCCCTGCTCCTGTCCCTGTCCCTGTCCCTGTCCCTGCCCCTGCCCCGTCCCTTTCTCTGTCCCTGTCCCTGTCCCTGTCCCTGCCCCTGTCCCTGCCCCTGTCCCTGCCCCTGCCCCTGCCCCTGTCCCTGTCCCTGCCCCTGTCCCTGTCCCTGCCCCTGTCCCTTTCCCTGTCCCTGCCCCTGTCCCTGTCCCTGTCCCTGTCCCTGCCCCTGCCCCGTCCCTTTCTCTGTCCCTGTCCCTGTCCCTTTCCCTGTCCCTGCCCCTTTCCCTGTCCCTGTCCCTGCCCCTGTCCCTGCCCCTGTCCCTGCCCCTGCCCCTGCCCCTGTCCCTGTCCCTGCCCCTGTCCCTTTCCCTGTCCCTGTCCCTTTCCCTGTCCCTGCCCCTGTCCCTTTCCCTGCCCCTGTCCCTGTCCCTGCCCCTTTCCCTGTCCCTGTCCCTGTCCCTGTCCCTGTCCCTGTCCCTTTCCCTGTCCCTGCCCCTGCCCCTGCCCCTGTCCCTGTCCCTGCCCCTGTCCCTGTCCCTGCCCCTGTCCCTGTCCCTGTCCCTGTCCCTTTCCCTGTCCCTGCCCCTTTCCCTGTCCCTGTCCCTGTCCCTTTCCCTGTCCCTTTCCCTGTCCCTGTCCCTGTCCCTGCCCCTGTCCCTGCCCCTGCCCCTGCCCCTGTCCCTGTCCCTGCCCCTGCCCCTGTCCCTGTCCCTGTCCCTGCCCCTTTCCCTGCCCCTGTCCCTTTCCCTGCCCCTGTCCCTGTCCCTGTCCCTGTCCCTGTCCCTGCCCCTGTCCCTGTCCCTGCCCCTGTCCCTGTCCCTGTCCCTGCCCCTGTCCCGGCGCGGCCCCCGCGGCTCAGGAAGCGCCGGGATGCGGCTGGAGCGGGCGGGGGCTCTCCCAGCCTGCCTTTTCCAGATGGTTGCCGTGCCCGGCGAACAATAGCCAGGACGGCAGCGCCACGGAAGCTCCCCCTGCATACAGAGCAGCCGGGCCGCGGCCCCCGCCCCGCTCCCGGCAGGCTCAGCCCGTTCCCAGCGGGATGAATTCCCTCCCTGTCGCTCCGGGGGGATGCTCGGCCAAGGGCGGGCCGGATGGGCCCGGGCCGGGATTAAGTCGCAGTCTGGCCTATCCTTTGTCAGGATAAACAGGACAGTTTTGTTCTTCCAAGAGCAAACCTGGAAGAAGCATGTTTTGGCCTCTGGAGAGAGGGCTCTGGAGCATTTGGGATTCGGGATGTGTGAGCAGGGAATAAAACCCACAGTGAAACCCCTCCGACCTGGCACAGGCACAGCCCAGGAGCAGAGATTTGTTTGTGCTGCTTCTGGTCTGCTCTGCCCGGCTCCTCCTGGTTTCAGAGTGCTAAAACGACATTAAAATCGTCAGTGCTGAATCCTTCACTTGGCTGCGGGAATGCTCCTCTTCCCAGAGCTCCTGGATCTGAGGAGGCTCTGGGGTGACCCAGTTGTGGCCTTCAAGGATTTGAAGGAGCTACAGGAAAGCTGGAGAGAGACAATTCCCAAGGGCTGGAGGGCCAGGAGCCAGGGAATGGCTTCCCAGTGCCAGAGGGCAGGGCTGGATGGGAGCTTGGGCAGGAATTGTTCCCTGGGAGGGTGGGCAGGCCCTGGCACAGGGTGCCCAGAGCAGCTGGGGCTGCCCCTGGATCCCTGGCAGTGCCCAAGGCCAGGCTGGACATTGGGGCTTGGAGCAGCCTGGGACAGTGGGAGGTGTCCCTGCCATGGCAGGGGTGGCACTGGGTGGGGTTGAGGTCCCTCCAATCAGTGCCACTGAGCAGAGGCCAAAGGGGGGACACCAGAAGAGAAGTTCTGGTGACAAAACACACATGTCCTCCCCCTCCAGCTGCCAGCATGGGGCTCATCCCAGTGTGGGATTGTCCATGATTTCTGTGAAACTGGGATCCACTCCAGGCCCTTACAGAGTCACAAATTCCACTGAACATCCACCTTGGAAAGCGTTATCCAACGTGGTATTCCAGGATTGTCACTCCAGCAGAGTTTTCTCCATCTCTCAGTGCCCAGCACTGCTGGGATGACAAAAACCCAAACTGCTGCCAACAGCCAGGCTGGGAAGTGTCCCTTTGGTGGCCTGTGGCAGCTCATGCTGTGCCCGTGGGGAGGGCAGAGGTGTCCGTGGGGTGGGCAGAGGTGTCCGTGGGGTGGGCAGAGATGGCTATGGGGTGGACAGAGGTGTCTGTGGGGTGGGCAAAGGTGTCCATGGGGTGGGCAGAGGTGTCCATGGGGTGGGCAGAGGTGCCCAGCTGCTGTTGGGGCCCCTCTGCCTCCATGTGAACCAAGGGCCAAGGAAATTCTCGGCCTGGGTCTGTTCCTACCTGCTCTGAGCTGCTGCATCCGGACCCTGAGGCTCTGCTGCAGGAGAGCAGCTCATTAATCCCTCTCATTATCCCACCCAATTATCCCAGCCAGGCTCCTGGTGGATGCAGGGCTGCTCTCCCTCCCTGCCCACCTCTCAGGTGATCAGGTCCTGTCCTGGGCTGGTGTGAAGGCATCCCATGGCTGGGGAGGTTTGCCAGGATCTGCTTTTGGAAGAAGCTCCCAATGGTGCCAGGGGAAATGAAGCTGCTGAGATGTTGGAAGGGCTGGAATTTTGCACGCTCCAAACTGGATGTGTCCCGTTTTGGGGTGGTTGTGCTGTCCATGCAGATCACACGGTGGTGGCAAAGACCATTTTCCCTGAAGTATTTAATGGTATCTGCAGGTGTCCAGGCGCTTGGACATCTGTGAGGAAATATCATTTCCACAGAAGTACAGACTGTTTGGGGCTGGGAGGGACCTCAGAGCCCACCCAGTGCCACCCCTGCCATGGCAGGAACACCTCCCACTGTCCCAGGCTGCTCCCAGCCCCAGTGTCCAACTTGGCGTTGGGCACTGCCAGGGATCCAGGGGCAGCCCCAACTTCCCTGTGCCATTCTCACCCCGCTCTGTCCTCAAACCCTGACTCTGGACCTGCCTCTGCTCGGAAATCCTGGCCTGGCTCATCTCACTCACTGTCAGACCTTCTAAAATCCCTCCCTTTTGCCCAGGTCAGGCTTTGGCTTTCCTGATGAGGGAGAGCAGGCAAGAGGGGGGTGAGCACACGTCCCAGGGGATGCCAGCTCAGGGATGGTCCCCGGGCTGGGATTTGGGAACCTGAGCTCCTGGCGTGTCACCGGGGCCTCCTGAGCTCCAAGGACGAGGCAGCCGCAGCTTCCGGGGCATTTCTGTTTCATTTTGGGCCACCTCGTCCGACCTCAGAGCCCGAGAAGGAGAGCGAAGGAAGGAGGCAGCGAGGGAAGCGCGGAGCCCGTTCCCAGAGCGATTGTGCCGCGGCGGCAGCCGCAGGTGACAACTTTAACGAGAGCGCAGGAGCAGATGAGGAGTTTATGGGCTGTTAATAAACTGTAACCAATCGCTGAATGCCGGCGCGTTGTGTTCAAGCTGTTTGGGGCCACAGGTCCTTGGGAGAGCTTGCACTTGCTCTGCCTTTATTCCGACGTAGCAGGACATGAAAGGCCGTGGCAGACTCTTGATGTTTGTTCCCGTGAATAGACATATGTCCCTCACACTAGCACGGGAATATCTAATTAAGGCACACAATGCTGGCTTATACCCAGGGGCAGTGGCAAACAAGACGCTGTCACACTCTTAAGAACACAAACAAAATGAAAATTGCCTCTTTATACATTATAATGAATATGTTCGCCATGCATTAAAAGTTCATTTACTCCCAGGCTCTGGAAGGCCGGCTGGATTTCAGTTAATATCATCTTTTTTCAGAAGGTTTGGGTAGGATTAGGGACAGGTTTGTTAATGAAGCGACAGAGGATTTCCCCCCATAGACATGAAAAAGAAACAAAATCCGAATTGTGTGTTTATTGTGTTGTCTCAGGCAAATCCCACTCTCCACATCCCCACCTCAGGAGCGACTCCTCCCTTCTGCGGGACACGTCAGCCATGGATTTGTGCCTCCCTTTCTCCCACCTCCCCTCTTCCTCAGCAGCTTTCGGCATTTTTGTGGGCAAGAGACAGAACCTGGAGCTGAATGGCTCCGGGGGCTCTAGCCTGCTCCTGCATCGGGAATGTCGGATGCCAAAGGCCAGGGTGTGCCCAGGGCTGAGTCCCGATCTGGTGCAGATTTTCCTGGGAACTGGTGCTTCCCTCCTCCTTACCCCATAACTTCCAAACACTTCCAGGCCTGGAAAAGCTCCTGGGATGTTGCAGCCCCTTCCCTTCCCTTCCCTTCCCTTCCCTTCCCTTCCCTTCCCTTCCCTTCCCTTCCCTTCCCTTCCCTTCCCTTCCCTTCCCTTCCCTTCCCTTCCCTTCCCTTCCCTTCCCTTCCCTTCCCTTCCCTTCCCTTCCCTTCCCTTCCCTTCCCTTCCCTTCCCTTCCCTTCCTTCCCTTCCCTTCCCTTCCCTTCCCTTCCCTCCTTCCCTTCCCTTCCCTTCCCTTCCCTTCCCTTCCCTTCCCTTCCCTTCCCTTCCCTTCCCTTCCCTTCCCTTCCCTTCCCTTCCCTTCCCTTCCCTTCCCTTCCCTTCCCTCCAGAGCTCTGTTCCCGTCAAGGCATTTTTTCACCTTTTTCTACATTTCTCCAATTTAATTTCTAATCAACTTTTGCAACAATTGCTTGAGCAAAGTCTGCGCGTGGGAAGAGCTGCTGGGATTGAGGCGGTGCCCACAGACCTCCGCCAGGCCTTGGAGGGAGCAATGAACCCTTCACAGAATCCTGGAATCACAGGATATCCCAACCCACAGGGATCCTCCAGTTCAGCTCCCGGCCCTGCTCTCCAGGCTGCCTCTGCTCTGCACAGAACAGCTGGACATGGACCATGTGGCATTCCCAGGATATTTCGCAGGGCACAGGTGATTCCCTGAGCTGCCACCAGACACCTGAGCAGGGGCTGGATTCCAGGGAATGCTGGCACAAAGCTCCTGCAAGCTCAGCCTCGGCGGCTTGAAGTGAGGAGCAGGCAGGGAGAGTCCTGGAAGGGCAAATTCCTTCTAACAGCTCCTCTGCTGGTGCCTGGCAGAGACACAAACCCTGCAGGAAAACCTGTCCCAAAACCAGATCCCAGTGAGCCCGGGGGAAGGGGCTGCAGTTGCATGGCCTCTGCTCTGACACCTCGAATACAATCGGAGTCTCAGACTGGTTTGGGATGGAAGGGAGCCCACAGCCCATCCAGTGGCATCCCTGCCATGGCAGGGACACCTCCCACTGGCCCAGGCTGCTCCAAGCCCCAATGTCCAGCCTGGCCTTGGGCACTGCCAGGGATCCAGGGGCAGCCACAACTCCTCCAGGCAGGTGAGAAGAGACACCTCAAGAGCCATCCCATATTTTCCTGAACGCATCTCCTTTCCCCCTCCACCTCCCACATTTTCTGCCCTCTGTGCCTGAAGTTCTGACTTGGAAAAGGATTCTCCCCATCCCTTTTGGGGTTCTGGAATGGGCTTGGGATAGGGAACAGTTCCTGCAGTCCTGGTGTGCTCCCTGTGCCGCCCATCAGGGGAAATCTCTCTGTCACTGGAGCAGCAGTAAATTAATGTGGAACTATTTCTGCTGGGGAGAGGAGAGAGGGAGTGGGGAGAGAAACTCCATGGGCTGCTCAGCACAGCCCCAAATGAGGGCTCAGCACAGCAGGGGGAGGCTGAATTCCCACCTTGGAGGGGTTTCCCTCTCAAAGAAAATGCCCCAGCTCCACCCTTGGGGAAGAGTCTGGAGTCTCCGAATCCCTGTGGGGCATCTCCAGCCTCCTCTCCTTAGGCACAGCAGGCCAAACCTTGCTCCACTCCCTCAGGAGGAACAAAACAAGATCCCCCCCTCCTAAAACTCTGCTCAGTTTTTACTAAAAAGGATTTTTTTCTTATAAGAGTGATTAACGCTGTGGCTGCTTTTGGAAAAAAAACAAAATCCACACAAAAAACCCCAAACCCAAAACCCCAAGAACCGTGTGTGTTTTTCTGGGTTTTTTCCCTTTTTCAAGCAGACAAAGAGGTGTATAAATGTGTCTTATACATATATGTATATGTCTTTCTGAAAATAGCATTTAACAAATGCCTGCTGCATCTGCAGGATCCTCCAACAATCCCGACACTGTGATCAATCTGCAGCCTGGTGATGTTTGCTGACAGTGATTGATTGATTTTCCCTGCTAATAGGATCAACATTGGGAATATATTAAAGTAAAAGACACACTCCTGGCTGGCAGGGAACACCCCCGGTACTGGGCCTGATCCAATTGTGTTGGGCTTGGCAGCGGGATGCGATGATTGATGACAGGCGGGGAATGCGGGGCTGCGGGAGGAGCCCGATCCCCTCAGCGCTCTCCCCATGTGCATGACACTGCTCCCCTGCCGGGACGGGGACAGGGACAGCCCTGGGAAGGGACAATGGAGCAGGGTGGCCCGTCCAGATAACCCCTTCTAATGCATATGGTGAGAGCTGACCTGGCAGTTCAAGGAGAGCAGGCAAAAAGCTGATGGGAAATTAATTCTCAGGAGTTTGTCAAGACATCTCCAACAAGTGAAGATAAATGGCAGAACAAAACTTCTAAAGCCAATCCCAAGAATGGGCATGAATGGCAAAGGGAAACACTCTTTTGCATTTACATCCATCTTTTAGGGGAAAAGCCGCGGGATGAGGCTGAGCTTCCCGAGGATCCCGACCCCGCGCTGTTTGGAACTCCCGCGGGCCGAAGCACCCCCGGGGCTATTCAGGCCCTGCATTTCCCCCTCTCGCTTCCCTGTTCCCAACAGGATGGACTGGGAATCTGCAAAAAGCTTTTGGGTGCGGCCGTGTTGTCCCACAAACCCCTCTGGAAGCACCGTCCCAGGCGGGGAGCGGCGGGGTGGGGACCTGGCTGGATTTTCAAAGGTTGAACCAGGCAAGGGAATCGTGGAATCACGGAATGTCCTGGCCCACAAGGACCACCAAACTCCAACTCCCGGCCCTGCACAGGACAGCCCCCCAAATCCCACCAAGTCTGGAATTTTGGGGACGTTTTTTAAAAAAGAGAGAATTTTCCTAGTGCTCCTTAAAGCCCAGCTGAGTTCCCGATTTTCGGAATGAATAAAACGTTCCCGGCATCGATTAATGACCCTTATTTGTAATCAATTGATCTCTGCTGTGCTGACCAGGACCAGTACTGGTGTTCTTATTTTCCTGTCAGGAAATAGCCCTTGAGTGAAGGATCCGCTGAGGATTCTCCTGATTCCAATAAATTTTCCAGGAGAATGCTTTTCCAGACAAAAGTGCCAAGATATTTTTATTTTATTTATCTAAACAACCTGCCTTTTTTCCTTATCATAACTTCTGATAATAGATAATTATAACTTAGTTTGATGGAGACTTCATGAAATTCCATGGAAGATTGTCCTCAATTCCAAACACTGAAGAGAATTTATCTTTTTATTCTGGTGTGGGCCGGGGTATTTGCTCTTTCTTTTGCTCAGTGATATAAACCCCACATCTCTGCAAGTTTAAAAAGTGGGCAGATTACCACAGGTTTTTTTCAAAGTATTTGAATGTCTCTCAGTCACTCGAGAGAGGTTTTGAGATGTGCCCCCTATAAAAACTGATCCACGTGATGCTGCAGTTTCCTTGTTCATCCAGTATTTAAAGCTGGATTCTTTCTAATGAATGAACTTTGGGAGTTCTGATACTGACCCAGAAAGACTCGAGCATTTCGTGCCCTTTTGCAGAGGTGGAGCTGGCACAGCCTCGTGGCCCCACTGCCATCATCAGTCACTGCCTTCCCTTGACAGTTTTCAGCAGAAATATTAAAGTATTAAATGCCCACAGTGGAAAACTCATTTTGGGTGAGCCGTGATGCCCAGAGAGTTGGCAGAGGCCAGGGATTGCTTTTAACCTGCACCTGCCTGGCTGCAAGGTTGGAAAAGGCTCTCAGGGCTGGAGGGAGGCTTTGGGAAAACCTCCCTTCCCACCTCAACCCCGACATCAAAAGCCAGGCTCGCAGAGCTGGGTGAAGGGAGCTGAGAGCTCGTGGAGATGTTGGTGCCAGAGGATGGTGCCAGTGGCAGGACAAGGAGCAATGGCCAGGAACTAAACCACAACAATTCCAGCCCAGCCTGAGGAAGAACTTCCTCCCATGGAGGGGCAGAGCCCTGGAACAGCTGCCCAGGGAGGGCCTGGAGTCTCCCTCTCTGGAGACATCCCAACCCCCCTGGACACGCTGCTGGGTCACCTGCTCCAGGGGACCCTGCCTGGGCAGGGCTTGGACTGGGTGATCTCCAGAGGGTCCTTCCAACCCCAAACTTTTGGGATCCCGTGGTAACTCTGGAAAATCCGGCCCTCAGCTGCACCTGAGCATTTGGAATAATCTGGGTAATGCTGAGTCCCGGGCCTGGAGGTCCCTGTCCCACACAGGGATGGAAAAGCCACTGACAGGGACATCAGAGCTCTGCTCCGAGCACTGTCCTGCCACACCAAGAGCTGCTGGCGTCAGCTGAGGCTGTTTGGCTCCTTCCACAGCAGTGTCCCCTGGGCCATCAGTCAGCACAGGGGACACCAGCCTTTCACCTCAGGAAGGGTAAAAGCCAAGAACAGATAGCAGGACCCCAGGATTGTCCATCCCAGGGCTGTGCCATGGCTCTGGTCTCTGGAGTGACACCCAGATAGCATCTGTCACCTGCAGCACCCTGACTCTGCCACGGGGACACTGCGGTGATGCCCAGGGACAGTTTGGCCCCAGAATAGCAGCGTGATGAGGTTTTCACAAGGTATGTGTGCCCCGTGCCTCTGAACCTCACCCTGCCACGGGCTCCTGGTTTGTGTTACTGGGGAGAGCTTTGGAGCTAAGAAAGAGCCACGTTTTCCTGTGAAGGATTGGTTTTAGGAAGGTCTTGAGGGGGCTTTGGATGCTCGCTCTGAACACTCATTCCAGAGAGAGGAAAGGGAGGCTGCAGCCCCATGCAGGGGCTCTGGCAGATCCCATCCCACAAGATTGGACTGGCAGGAAGCAAAGCCGGTGCCTTGAGGAAGAGAAATGCCTCAGCCAGGGGTTTGCAGCAGATTTTGATCTCCTTGGCTTAAAATTTTCCAGGCAGAGACTGAAGAAATCCCCGGTTGAAGTGAGATATGGCCAATGTTGCCCTTCCTCCTGGGTTTCCTGGATGCCTTTTGGTTTCTGCCTGAAATGTGTTGATTGAATCCTGGAATGGTTTGGGCTGGCAGGGACCTTAAAGCCCATCCAGCCCCACCCCTGCCATGGCAGGGACACCTCCCACTGTGCCAGGCTGCTCCCAGCCCCAATGTCCAGCCTGGCCTTGGGCACTGCCAGGGATCCAGGGGCAGCCCCAGCTGCTCTGGGCACCCTGTGCCAGGGCCTGCCCACCCTCCCAGGGAACAATTCCTGCCCAATATCCAACGTAAATTTCCCCTGTCTCAGTTTGAACCCCTTGCTCCCTATCCTGGCCCTGCAGTCCCTGATGAGCTCTGGCTGCCCCTCTCTCGCTTTCTGTGCCTGAGGTTTGGAGGGGAAGAGAAGGAGAAAAATGAAAGAGAGAGAAAGAGGAAGTGGGAAAGGAGGGAAGGAGAAGGGGAAAGTGGGGAGGAGGTTAGGGAAAGAGGGAAAAAGGAGTGAGGGGCTGAGGAGGGAGCCGGCTCAGACGCCGGGATGTGCTGGCAGGGGCTTCCTCCTCCTGTCGGGACCCGAGAGCGCCTAAAAACGGCAGGAGGAGGGTGAAGGGAGGGGCCCGTGCGGGAGCAGTGCGGGTCCCTGGGGCTCCGGGCAGGTGACCCGCGGCAGGAGCCCCGCGGAGCATATGGGCCGCCCCCCCGCCGTAACCTTATCCGGCTGCGGGCGGGGCCGGGGGCCCGCGGGGCTCCCCCTGGGGCGGGGGAGCATATGGGGAGCTCTGGGGGGGCCGCAGGACGGCCGATTTCATTCGCAGGTAGCCGCGAGGAGGGGGCCGGGGTGCACAGGCGGCTGCCCGGCACGGCTCGGTACCAGCCCCGGGCTCCTCCGCTCCAGAGCAGGATGCGCGGCCTCCACCTGACGGGCGGGGGGCATTTGGGGTGGGGGGATGCTGCCCTCGCTGCTTTTGCCACCGGTGGGGCCGTAACGCCCCCGCAGAAAAGCTGGGTCCCCGCCATCCCCCCGGCCCGTCGGGGCTCCCCGGGGCCACCTGTTAGCGACAGGGACTGGCCCCTCCGGGCGCGAGCTGGGCAGGCGGACGAGCAGGATTTACCAGCTTCTGGCCACTGCCGACTTTTGCATCTGTCAGGGCGCTAATTATTGCCTTTAATAGAGACAAAGAACAGCTCCTAATGATGCTCCCTCTAATTCTCACCTGCTCCTGCCCTTCCTCCGCAGCAGCGCTCCCTTGCCGGAGCTCTGCTAATTGGGAAAGCTGCTCTGCTTATTGCGGCCTCCCCACAGATGGGGGGGTGCAGGGGGGTGTCGGGCACCGCTAACGGGGCTGCAGGAGCCAAACCAGGCCCGGGGGCTGCATCCCTCACGGCAGATCCCCATCCTGCTCCCGGAGCGCCTCGGCTCAGCAGCCGCGGGCCGCCGGGGGCTCGGCGAGGAGCGGCGGGGACTGCGATGGTCTTCGCCCCCTCTCTGGCCCTGCCCGGCCCTTGGCTTGCAGTGGAGCCTGGCAGAAGGTTCCCGTCGCGGGAGCCGTCCCAAGGCGCCCGCAGACACCTGCCCGCTCCCTGGTTTGGGCTTTCTCCCACGGCGGGAGGGGTCAGAGACGGGGGGCTGGTGCCGCGAGGATCGCCTCGAAAGCCGCAGAGCGGCACAGAGCCGACACCTGAGGCGCCCCCGAAGCCTCCTGGGGCAGGGGAAGGCACCTGGGCAACCGGCGCGGGGCTCGTCGTGTGTCCGCGGGGCTGCGCCTGCCCCAGCGCCACACGGGCTGTGCTGGGAAGGGGACAATCTCCGCGGGGGCTGGGGCCATTTCCATGAGCGCCGCGAGGATGCCGGGGCGGGGACGCTCCTTCCCCAGCCCCGCTTCCCTTTCCCGGAGGGGCTGGCGGAGGGATGGAGCGAGCCCAGCACGGCAGGAGCGCGGAGCGGGGGTCGCGCCGGGAGCCGCTCGCAGCCCGCGGGGTCCCAGCCCGGCCCGGCCGCCGGGGACCGTCTCGGTTTACACAGGAAAAAACCCAAACCAAACAAAAAGTCCCCTGGGGCCGGCCTCGCTCTCGCTCCCCGTCGGTGTCTGTGCACCCCGAACTCCCCCACTAGCCGTCAGGGTTTATAAAGAACTGTGTATTTCTGCGAGTGCAGCCCCTCCGTTATTTTAAATAAATGTCCTGCCGTTTGTCGGTCTGGAGAGAGACGGGAAAGGCTTTGCCCCGGCGAGGACTCGCATCTTGTGGGCTCCTGCCCACCTGCAGCCCCCAGAGCACCGTGGGAACCTCAGCCCGTCCCGGAGCCCCCCGACCTCCTTGTCCTCAGAAACACCGGAGCCCTTTCCTTGGGGTGTGCGAAATATTTCCTGCCCCAATACCTGCGTCCAGAACTGCCAAAATCCCCCCGGGCCACAGACACGAGCGGCTTCGGGAGGGAAAATAATTAGGGGGTTGTCCCCAAATAATTTTCTTTTCCGTGGATTTTCGTTCGGCGGGTTTTTGGTTGAAGGTGAAACGCGCAGAAGCCATCGCAGTGAGAGAACTCCCCAGCGCCAAGCGGAATGCTTCCTCTCCCCGAATGAATATTTAATTAATATTTCCCTTTTGCCAAGCGCTGGATTCGACAGACAGAAATGTTCACGTTACCAACGCGGCATCGGTCATTTTTTCCTTGCCGCCCTGATTCTAAAGGGAACAAATGAGGAAGGAAAAAGACCCAACAAAAAACCCAAACCTCAAACGGTTTCGATTCGCCGGCGAAGAAAACTGACAAAAAACTTCACGAAAACGCAAGGATGCACCCAAAATATTCCCATCCCTTCCCCAGCTGTCTCCTCCTCCGCGGGACAGAGAGGAAGAGGAAAACGACATTGATTTAAAATGCTTTTCTTTTTTTTTTTCTTTTTTTTCTTTTTATTTAAAATCTCAACAGTGGATCACCTTTTTTTTTTTTTTTTTTTTTGCAACCGAACAAGTAATAAATATTATTTAGCAACTTTTTTTTCTTTTTCTTTTCTTTTTTTTTTTTTTTTTTTTTACAAAAATAAACAGATGATAAAATCTCTGCAAGGGGCAGCGATAAGAAAAGTTGTTATTTCAGAAACAAGCCCAAGTTCTCAGTATTGCAACACGGACAGGGTGAAAGTTCCTACACAGAAAGAGCATTAAAGAGTTCAAACTTTGTTAAAGGTGGCAGGAACGTAAAAAAAAACCCCAAAACAAACGTGTTATACGCTTAAAAGTAAAACAAGCCAACAAACCCCAAGAACCCAAACCAACGAAATCAAGGCAAACCGACCCCTTTTTCACTCATGAGGCTGACACAGAACAAGTGCACGGACGGAAAGCTCAGGCAGAGCAGACTCGCGTCGTTATCGGTCTATTTACAAATCCCGAACCGGAAAGAAAACCGACAGAAGCCCCCGGCGGGCTGGGGAGCGGGAAAAGCGGGGAACCAACCGGCATTCCCGGCTGCACTTCCACCCGGAGCGCCGCTGCTCCTGCCGGCCCCGGGAGCCCCGGGATGGGCTTTCAGGGGGATGTGACCGGGGAACGGCTCCAGAGGCTCTACGCGTAGAAAGGAGACCGGGAGAGGGGAGGGAACGAACAAACAAACAAATAACCGAGCCAAAGCCCCTCTGCAGTTTTGGTTCCTCCGTTCGCGGCGAGCCCGGGCACCGCCGCCCTCCCCTGCTCCGGAGTTCTCGGCAACGTCGGAAAATTAAAAATACAGGAGATGCGCGGGACTTTACTCGTGCCGGAGGGCTTCCCCCGGCGTTTGGGGAGCAGGGCAGACCCCGGGCCGGGCTCCATCCCCTCCCGCCGCCCCTCCGGCGGACCCGGGAGCGGAGCGGGGGGTCCCGCTGCCGCCGGGGGACAGCGTTTGTAGGTCCTGGGGGTGCCGGGGCCGCGGGGGCGCGGCGGGGCCGCCCCGCCGAGGGGCTCATTTGGTGTCGGTGGCTAATCTGGGCAGGCTGGCGGTGCCCATGCCGGAGACGTGGTGGTGCGGCGGGGCCGACACCTGGCACATGCTGCAGGGGCACGGCATCCCCCCCCAGTGCTGGAAGCCGCTGCCCAGCGGGGCGGCGGCGGCGGCGGCGGCCGAGGGCGACTTGAGGAGCCCGTGCGGGGGCCGGATGGAGCTGACGGCCGAGAGGCCGGAGCCGGGCAGGGAGGCGCTGGAGACGGCGGCGGGGGGCAGGATCGGGTGGTGCACGGGGTGCGAGGCCGGGTGGCCCGGGTGGCCGGGCAGCGGCGCCGAGTGGGCGCCCATGCCGCCGGGGCAGGCGGCGGGGTGGAAGCCGGCGTGGTGGCCGCCGTAGATCTCGCTGACCAGGCGCTTCATCTCCTCCAGGGAGTTGGTGAGCATGAGGATGTAGTTGCGCGCCAGGAGCAGCGTGGCGATCTTGGAGAGCTTGCGCACCGACGGGCCGTGCGCGTAGGGCATCACCTCCCGCAGCCCGTCCATGGCGATGTTCAGGTCGTGCATCCGCTTGCGCTCCCGACTGTTGATCTTCAGCCGCAGCTGCTGCAGCTCCGGCTCCGTCATCTGCTTCTTGTCCTTCTTGGAGGAGGAAGAGGAGGACGACGAGGAGGAGGACGACGAGGACTTGAAGCCCAGCTTGTCCACCACCACCACCCCCGCAGCGCTCATGGCGCTGCGCAGCTCGGCGCTCAGCTCCGGCGGGGAGTCGCTTTGCGTGGAGCTGGACACGGTGCCGCCCGTGAAGCCCCCGCCGCTGCCTTTATTCCTGGCCGTGAGGAAGAGGTCATCGGGCTCCGGGGAGGACGGGCGGCTGGAAACCAGGCTGGCGTCCGAGTCCATGGCCCGGCGGGCGGGGCGGCGGCGCGCACCGGGCAGCCTGCGGGGAGGGGAGAGAACCCGCGGGCGGCCCCGCGTCAGCGCCCGCCGCAGCTCGCCGGGGCACCGCGCCCGCCCACCCGCCCCGTCGGCGAGCCCGCTCCGCCGCGCCGGGGAGGGACGGCGGCGGCGGCACCGGCCCCGCTGCCCGCCCTCCCCTCGCCGGGGGCGGCTCCCGTCCCGTCCCGTCCCGTCCCGTCCCGTCCCGTCCCGTCCCGTCCCTCCCTTCGCTCCTGTCCGCTGGGCCGGGGCTCGGGGTCCGCGCGGGGGGCGCGGGGGGCACTCACCGTGCGCGGGGCGGCCGTGGCGAGCGGCGCGCCGGGACGGGCGAGCACGGCAGCAGCGCGCACCTTGCGGCGGAGCGGCCGCCGCTTTATAGCCGCGCCGGGGAGGAACGATGTCACCGGGCGGGAGGGGGGCTGCGCCAATCCGCGGCGGCGGCGGGGAGACGGCTGATGTCACCGGGGCCGCTCCGGCTCGATGGGGCGGGCGGGCGGGGGGGCGCCGGCCGGAGCGGCGCGGGGAGCCCGGCGGGGGGGGCGCGGCGGGGGGGAGGGACTTTTGTCAAATCCATAATAAAATGCAACAATGACAGCGCCGGGAACAGCTGTTGGAGGGGCGGGACGGGACGGGGACGGGACCAAACAGTCCCCGGCTCCCGCCAGCACGTCGGTGTTTCCCGGTGCCCGGCCCGTCCGCCCCGCCAGGAGCGCTTGGCAGCGGCCCCGCCGCTCGCACCGGGCAGCGCTTCCCCCGCCCGGTGCCCCCTCCTGCCCCGAGGGCGTTATTCCCCCGTCAAGTGCTGCAAAGAGAGGTGGAGAAAAGCGGGATTTCGGCCTCTCCGTTCCCCAGCAGCGAATTTCCCCTAGCATCCCCCGGCTTCGGCTCCGGCCCCGCAGCGACCTGGAGAAGTTCTTGAAGCGGCCGCCTGAATTTCCCCCCAAAAAATCTTCAGCGAGACGGGAGCAGGAGAGGGGAGAGAAGGAAAGAGTAGAGGACGTTAACAAACAAACAAAAAATGACCTTCGGGAATGCCTTCCGCCTTCCTGCGCTGCTCGCCCGGCTCCCGGCGAGTCCCCTCGCCCCGGCAGATCCGCGCAACAGGGCCGGAGCTTCCTCGCACTGGGGTAAATCCCCCGGCCGCCCCCTCCCCGCCGGCCCCCCCGGCCCCTTTGCCTTTGTTGTATTATTTTTACACCCGTGTGTTTCCCAGCTGGCCCGGCAAGCCTCAACCATCCGTTAAATATGTATTTAAAACGTTAAGAAGTGAAGCGTGGAAATGTGTTTCCCAACGGTTGCGGGGATGATCCGTAACAGGTCAATTAGGAAAATCTGTCCCCGCGACAGCCGGGCCCGCCGCCCGGCGTGTGTCCCGCTGCCGCCCGGCCCGGCCACCGGGGACGTGCCCGGCTCCCCCCGGGCCGCGGGGCCGCTCCGGCGCTCGGTGCCCGCACCCGGCCGGGCAGGGGGGGCACCCCGCGGATGGGGGAGCTGCGGCTGAGCCCCGGGGGTGCGGAGCGGGACGGGGACTCCCGTCTGTGCAAAGTTGGCATTTATTCCGTGCCGGGGAAGCGGCAGCAGGAGCCGGGCGCTGCCTTTGCCTGGTGGCTCTGAGCGCCGCGGTGTTGGAGCCTCAGAAAACAGGACAACAACGAGCACAACGAATTAAACCCCGAAGCCTTTCCCGGCTCCCTGCAGGGCCCGGCCTGCGGAGGGGGAACGGGCCCCGGCCAGGCCGGGAGGGGCGGCGGGGCGGGGGCGGTCGCCCCCAGGGCAGCGGTGCTGGCGAGAGAACGAGGAAAACGCGGCATGGTTCGTCTCCTGCCTCCCAGAGATCGGTAATTTTCCGTCTTAGAGGCTGGGACGTTTCCTTCTAAAGAGGTCGCACCTCCCCGTCGGGTCTGCGGCAGCCGCGGCTGAGCCCCGGGGAGCGGCTGAGCTCCATCAGCCCGGGATGGGACGGGCCCCCGGAGCCCCTGCGGCCCGCTCGGGGACCGGGAGCCCGGCGGGGAGAGCAGGAACCTCCCGGGAGCCCGGCGGGAGCCGTGGAGGTGGGGCTGGAGCAGAGGTGGGGGTCACCTGCCCAAAGGGACAGCGGGGAAAGGCGGGGAAGAGCCTCCGGCCCTGCCCTGAACAGCGCGGACGGACAGTGGGGATGGACAGAGGGGATGGACAGCGGGGATGGACAGCGGGAAGGGACAGCGGGGATGGACAGAGGGAAGGGACAGTGGGAAGGGACAGAGGGGATGGACAGAGGGAAGGGACAGTGGGAAGGGACAGAGGGGATGGACAGAGGGAAGGGACAGCGGGGATGGACAGCGGGAAGGGACAGTGGGAAGGGACAGAGGGGATGGACAGAGGGAAGGGACAGCGGGGATGGACAGCGGGAAGGGACAGTGGGAAGGGACAGAGGGGATGGACAGAGGGGATGGACAGCGGGAAGGGACAGCGGGGATGGACAGCGGGGATGGACAGAGGGGATGGACAGCGGGGATGGACAGCGGGAAGGGACAGCGGGAAGGGACAGAGGAGATGGACAGAGGGGATGGACAGCGGGAAGGGACAGAGGGGATGGACAGCGGGGATGGACAGAAGGGATGGACAGCGGGGATGGACAGAGGGAAGGGACAGCGGGGATGGACAGAGGGAAGGGACAGCAGGGATGGACAGAGGGGATGGACAGCGGGGATGGACAGAGGGAAGGGACAGCGGGGATGGACAGAGGGAAGGGACAGCAGGGATGGACAGAGGGGATGGACAGCGGGGATGGACAGAGGGAAGGGACAGCGGGGATGGACAGAGGGAAGGGACAGCAGGGATGGACAGAGGGGATGGACAGCGGGGATGGACAGCGGGGATGGACAGAAGGGATGGACAGCGGGGATGGACAGAGGGAAGGGACAGAGGGGATGGACAGCGGGGATGGACAGAGGGAAGGGACAGCGGGGATGGACAGAGGGGATGGACAGCGGGGATGGACAGCGGGGATGGACAGAAGGGATGGACAGCGGGGATGGACAGAGGGAAGGGACAGAGGGGATGGACAGCGGGGATGGACAGAGGGGATGGACAGAGGGAAGGGACAGCGGGGATGGACAGCGGGGATGGACAGAGGGAAGGGACAGCGGGGATGGACAGAGGGAAGGGACAGCAGGGATGGACAGAGGGGATGGACAGCGGGGATGGACAGCGGGGATGGACAGCGGGGATGGATAGCGGGGATGGACAGAGGGGATGGACAGTGGGAAGGGACAGAGGGGATGGACAGTGGGAAGGGACAGAGGGGATGGACAGAGGGGATGGACAGCAGGGATGGACAGCGGGGTTGGACAGAGGGGATGGACAGCGGGGATGGACAGCGGGCGGGGGCGCAGGGGGGCAACCGAAGCTCGGGGCCGCTGCATCCTGAGGCGGTTCTGGCATCACCCGGGGGGAGCCCGGGAGGGAGAAATGGGCAGTGGACTGGCTCCTTTTCCTTTTCCTTTTCCTTTTCCTTTTCCTTTTCCTTTTCCTTTTCCTTTTCCTTTTCTTTTCCCTTGCTCTTCCCTTTCCCTTCCTCTTTTCCTTCCCCTTCCTTTTCTCCTTTTCCCTTTCCCCTATCCTTCCCTCCCCCCTTTTTCCTTTTCTTCTGTTTTCCTTTTTTCTTGTTTCTTTTTTCTCGTTTCTTTTTTTTTTTTTTTTCTCTCCCCCTGCAGAAAGGAAACCCCTCTCCGACTCCGCAGCAGAACTCTCGGGACCTGAGTCCCTAAGGGAGCAATGTCCTTGGTGACCACTGTCCATCCGCCTGGACACGAACTGTGCCCCGCCCGCAGCCCGCGGGGCCGGGATTGGGATCGGGAGCGGGAGTGGGATCGGGAGCGGGACCGCCCGGGGCTGCTCTGCCGTCCTGTCGGGGGGTACGAGGAAGAAGTGGGACGATCTCTGCCGTGAGATGACAAATTCAATGTCGCACCTCCCCCTCCTTGGACTCGGGAAGGCTCCGCATCGCACCCGCCTCTCGCTCGCACATCCCGGGAAGCGGCCCCGGAGGGTTCCCAGAGGAGCCCTTCACCCGAACTTGATTTTGACACTAAAATGTGGAGCAGAGCCCATTTGCTGGGATATGAATATGTATTATTTTTTTTTAATAGCGTCTGTAGACAACTAAGGCATGAATGAAGGCAATCAGGAAACATGATGAAGTGGTAACTTAATAAAAACCAGACTATCGCTTTCATGCTGGAAATCACTTGGAATGTCATTAGGTTATTGTTGGAGCGGTTCACTGCCCGTGTTCCCTCCAAGCCCGCGGCCCGAGGAACACGCACAGCCCCGCTGGAGTTGCCCAGTCCGGCTGGGAGGAATCCGAGGCATCCGAAGGACCGAGGGCCGGGGTGTGGCTGCAGCTCCTGCAGCTGAAAACAGTTCCAGCGCTGCCTCGGAGAGCCAGAGCTGTCTGCCGCCCATCTGTGCGCAGCGCTGGGGGCTCCAGGCTGGGCTTCGCAGCCCCAGAGCCCCTGAAACTTCCCAGTTCTGAGTGGGATCTTCAGGGATCCACTGGGGTCAACACTGTCCGACCCCAAACCCCTCTGGAGCACAAAGCTCAGCACCTGGCAGCGAGGACGTGAGCTCAGGGAGCTCTTTGCCCACTGACCAAAGGCGTGAGGGGAGACCCACGGAAAGAACAACTTCGGCATTCAGATTTGGCCCTTTCCCCTCGTTTTCTTCCTTTTTTCTTCGCATTAATTTCCTTCTGGCTGCATCTCAGTCAGGTGCAGACGTATTTCGTTGCTTGGACTTCCAGGTGAAGCCCAGCCCGCGGGTCTTGGGGCAGCTCCACCTGCCCAATTAACACATCTGATACTTGGGATCTCCAAGAAGGAAACTCGAGTTCAAGGAGCGGGGCAGTCGCTGTTATTCCCCCGGGGTTCTCCTCTTTTCCAGGCTGGGTTTGTTTTCGTTAGCACTTGTTCCATGGAAGTGCTGGAGACACACGCTCCTTGCCAAAAACTCAGCATGTCTTCCCATTCAATCAGAGACTGGAAACGCTTCTCATCTTCACAGGAGTCACCCAGAGGGAAGTCTCAGAAATACCAGAGCTGATGTTTGTGATATTTGCAGGATTAAAAACATGCAGGAAATTGGCCATCTCCTGTTCTCATCCAGCAGGAAAAAACCCTCTTTATTTATAAACTTTTGACACTCAAGAGCCCGCTGTCATCGAGAACATGATAATTAAACTGCTGATTAAAACCCAGGCCGGATTCTGGGTCTTTTATCTGTCAGGCTCAGTCGTCCCTCCCAGGCACGTCCGATCACTGGAACCGGTCTGACACTCCTGGGATTAACGGGAATGGTTTGGGATTGCTCAACCTGGAGAGAAGCCCTGGGGTGACCTCAGTGTGGCCTTGCAGGGCCTGAAGGAGCTACAGGAAACCTGGAGAGAGACAATTCTCAAGGGCTGGAGGGCCAGGAGCCAGGGAATGGCTTCCCAGTGCCAGAGGGCAGGGATAGATTGGGAAGGAATTGTTCCCTGGGAGGGTGGGCAGGCCCTGGCACAGGGTGCCCTCTGGCACTGGGAAGCCATTCCCTGGCTCCTGGCCCTCCAGCCCTTGTCCCCAGTCCCTCTGCAGTTCTCCTGGAGCCCCTTTAGGCCCTCCAAGGGGCTCTGAGCTCTCCCTGGATCCTTCTCTTCCCCAGGTGAGCACCCCCAGCTCTCCCAGCCTGGCTCCAGAGCAGAGGGGCTCCAGCACTTGGGGCATCCACAGCATCCTCTGGATGCATTCCATGTCTTTTTTTCCCATATAACGCAGCAGGAATTTTTAGTTCTCATTTAAGTTCCCTGAACAACATTTTCATAACTCTCTGTCACACTTTGCCACTTGTCTGTGTCACTCTCATACTCCCCTTCCTGTCTTCTCCACTTCCCATGTCTTGGCTGGGAGCTCCTTATAAATGAGCCAGCCCTGGCAAAGTCTTAGTGCTGAGAGAACCCAAACCCATGGATGTGTTTTGCTTCCCATGCAAACACTCACTGGAAATCAGTTTTCCCTCAGGTTATTCCTTCATCCTGCCCCTACCCTGTGCTCATGAGGAAAACTTCTTAAAATTTGTGATGCTGCAGATGAATGCACCTGTCTGACCGACCCCCAAGGATTTCGTTGCTGTGGAAATGATCCCTCATCCAGAGGCGTTGGTGCCTTCAGAGTGGGTTGGATGTGGAGGCAACAACGATTGGGCTCATGTGGAAACACTCCCTGGCCATGGGCTTTTTGTTGCCAGTGTTATGGGGGGTCCTTGGAACGGAGAAGTTGGAATTACGGAATATCCTGAGTGGGAAGGGACCCACAGGAATCACCCAGTCCCACCCCTGGCCCTGCACAGACCCCCAGCAATCCCAGCCTGGGCACCCCTGGCAGCGCTGTCCAAACGCTCCTGGAGCTCTGGCAGCCTCGGGGCCGTGCCCATTCCCTGGGGAGCCTGGGCAGTGCCCAGCAGCCTCTGGGGGAAGAACCTTTCCCTGATCTCCAGCCTGAGCCTGCCCTGGCCCAGCTCCAGCCGCTCCCTGGCTGCTGTCCCTGGCCCAGGAGCAGAGATCGGAGCTGTCCCTGCGCTGCCCCTCGGGAGGAGCTGCAGCCCCGGGGAGCTCTGCCCTCAGGCTCCTCCAGGCTGAGCTGACCAGGTGACCTCGGGCGGCCCCTGCAGACCCTTCCCCATCCTCCTGTCCCTCCTTTGGACACTCTCTTGGATCTTTCTTACACGGAGACACCCAGAGCTGTCCCCAGCACTGGAGGTGAGGCTGCCCCAGCCCAGAGCAGAGTGGGACAATCCCTCCCATGAGGTTCTCACTTGATTTATTCTTTAATATGAAAAAAACCCCCACCACAAACGGATGGAAAGCAAAGTCTCTATTAGAAATTTGGTGAGATTTCTTCTCAGTGTGCTGAGAGTTTTGGGGGACTGGAGCCTTCCCGAGCCTGGTGTTCATGGGGGAACAGCTGAACGAGGCGTTGGGAGTGAACAAATCAAAGCCCCGCGCCGGGAGGACACCAGTCCTCGTCGCCCGTGATGTCAAAGGTTGCGGCAGTGTCCCCCCCGCCCTCGGGGTGGCTTTGTTCGGCACAGTGGCCCCAGCAGATGGCCCAAAACCCGCACCCCGGCCAGCAAAGAGGGACCACATGTGACGAACCATGGATGTCTCATTAGCACACGGGGCGGGGGGGGCGGGGGGGGAAGCAAGGATGAGAAAAAAAGATAAAAAGAATACACAAAGACATTTACATATTTACATTGTTTCTCCCTCATTTCCAATTCTCCTTTCACTGGAGTGGCAGTGGGCTCGCTTTTCTCCTTCTGTTTGTGTGTTTACTTGTGCTAAATAGATTATGATAATCAGGCACATAAATGCATGCAACTGTTATTATGGCATTTTAATCACAGAGGTTTTCACTGGAAGCCTTCATTAGAATTCTCATAATCTCACTTGTTAGTGTAACAAACAGTAATAAATGCCAAGGAACTGGGATTAAGTCAGAGACATTCAGACATTAAAGGAGGAATATGGAAATGTTGTCAAATCTCCGCATTATTTATTGAAATGTCACATAAACAGTTCAGGTCTTTCAATCTCTCTCTCATTAGAAGGAGAGGGTGTGCGGCCACCTGAAGACAGCAATTATATTTTTAGGGAGTGTGGAACCATATGTCTCTCCTCGACTCTTCCCAACTTTCCTGGGCTGCCCAGGCTGCTTTTAAGCCATCGGTTCCTATTTGTCAGCTCCACCCCGGAGGTTTTCGGGAGAGGAGGAGGTTGCTCATGGATGGCTGGATGTGACATGGGAAGATGCCCAGAGAAGCTGCGGCTGCTCGAGCCCTGTGAGTGTCCAAGGCCAGGCTGGAGCAGCCTGGAACAGTGGAAGGTGTCCCTGCCCATGGCAGGGCGTGCCATTGGATGGGCTTTAATGTCCCTCCCAACCCTCCCGGGATTCCATCATTCCATGAAAGTGGCACTCCGACTTTTTTTGTGGCTCTCACGGATCTTTGCAGAGTGGTGCCCACTGCACCCGCTCATCCTGGGGGTCCTGGCTCCTCCAGCTGAGCCAAAAATGTCCCGACACCTCCTTCCAGCCCCTCAGCAGGAGGAGGGGATCCCGCAGCGATGTGGGATCTTCCCCCGGCGCTGGTCCCGTGCCGTGTCTCGGGCGTGAGGAGAGCAGGATGGGGCTTTGCCACCGCTTTTTCAGGCCCTAAACCCGCGGCGCATCCCCTGCAGCGCTGCGGGAATGCGGGATGCTCCGGCTGGAGCGGCACGGCCGTGCTGGGCTGGGCTCCTCGGGCCGGGCTGGGCTGGGCTGCGCTGGGCTGGGCTGGGCTGGGCTGGGCTGGGCTCCTCGGGCTGGGCTGGGCTGGGCTCCCCGGGCCGGGCTGCGCTGGGCTGGGCTGGGCTGGGCTGCGCTGGGCTGGGCTCCCCGGGCTGGGCTGGGCTGGGCTGGGCTGGGCTCCCCGGGCTGGGCTGGGCTGGGCTGGGCTGGGCTCCCCGGGCTGGGCTGCGCTGGGCTGCGCTGGGCTCCTCGGGCCGGGCTGGGCTGGGCTGGGCTGGGCTGGGCTGGGCTGGGCTGGGCTGGGCTGGGCTCCCCGGGCTGGGCTGGGCTGGGCTGGGCTGGGCTGGGCTGCGCTGGGCCGGGCTGGGCTGGGCTGGGCTGGGCTGCGCTGGGCTGGGCTGCGCTGGGCTCCTCGGGCCGGGCTGGGCTGGGCTGGGCTGGGCTGGGCTCCTCGGGCCGGGCTGGGCTGGGCTCCTCGGGCCGGGCTGGGCTGGGCTGGGCTGGGCTGGGCTCCTCGGGCCGGGCTGGGCTGGGCTGCGCTGGGCCGGGCTGGGCTGGGCTGCGCTGGGCCGGGCTGGGCTGGGCTGCGCTGGGCTGGGCTGGGCTGGGCTGGGCTCCTCGGGCCGGGCTGGGCTGGGCTGCGCTGGGCCGGGCTGGGCTGGGCTGGGCTGGGCTCCCCGGGCTGGGCTGGGCTGGGCTGGGCTGGGCTGCGCTGGGCCGGGCTGGGCTGGGCTGGGCTGGGCTGGGCTGGGCTGGGCTGGGCTGCGCTGGGCCGGGCTGGGCTGGGCTGGGCTGGGCTGGGCTGGGCTGGGCTGCGCTGGGCTCCTCGGGCCGGGCTGGGCTGGGCTGGGCTCCTCGGGCTGGGCTGGGCTGGGCTCCCCGGGCTGGGCTGGGCTCCTCGGGCTGGGCTGGGCTCCTCGGGCTGGGCTGGGCTCCTCGGGCTGGGCTGGGCTGGGCTGGGCTCCTCGGGCTGGGCTGGGCTCCCCGGGCTGGGCTGGGCTGGGCTGGGCTCCTCGGGCTGGGCTGGGCTCCTCGGGCCGGGCTGGGCTGGGCTGGGCTCCCCGGGCTGGGCTGGGCTGGGCTGGGCTCCCCGGCGGGGAGGAGGCACCGGGGCCGCTCTCTCCAGCCCACTCATGAATACTCATGAATATTCCCCGAGCCCTCCCCACCCTCCTGCCCCTCCCCGGGGCCGCCCCCGCCCCGGTGCCCCTGGCAAGCGCTGGAGCAGCGGAGTTTCCACAGAGGTTTGGGTCCTCCCCCCTTCTCCTTTTGAATTTTTCGCTGTTAAGAACCAGAAGGAAAATTGGATATAAAAGAGCTCCCATTCCCAGGTTTGGCTTGGGGTGGGGTGGCCTTGGGGCCCTCCCAGGTGTGGGACAGGGGCGGGAACAGGTGAATTCTGCTCTTTTTCTGTGTCCAACCACGCAGTGGGAATAAGTTTTGCAGAAAGAGGTAGAATCGTCCTGTGACAAATCTTGTTGCCCCAAAGGAGGGAGAACCTCCAGGGGTTTAATCGAACCTATCCTAGAAGGGAAGTTTGATTTCCCTTTCCAGAGAAAAGCCCCGTTTTAGAGGAGCACCAGACTGCTTTATCAAATAAAATCCCAAATCAGCTCCCTGTGCAAGCAGGAGCTGCGAGGAAAGCAAATCTGTGTGGCACAAGGAAAGAGCAAAAAAAGAGGCATTCTCCGAATGCAGTGCTGTGGAAATGCTACACCCACCAGGGCTCCCAGTCTGGATTCCAACCCAGGGGACAGATGAGGGCTGCTTGGAGCCTTTGGATCTGCAGTTCTGTGGTCTATGCCTCCCTCCCCTCCTCAAACACAAAGCATCCAAAGGGATTTATGTTCACAGGAGCTGCTCTGGAACCGCTTCATTCCAAACCTCCTCCCCCTTCAGCTGGGGGGAATATTCCTGCGGGCTCAGGAGTTCTTTCAGGATTTTTCCAGGGCATCCCTCTCACCCCGGGCGATGCTGAGGATCCGCCTGTGCCATCGGCCTCTGTTCCGTGCCACACCTCTGTGCCGGTGAGGGGTTTCTGTGCCGGAGTGGCCCCCCCTTCCCACCAAGCTCCCTAAAGGATCCTCCCCGGTCTGTGGAGCTGCAGAAGGATGTTCTCTCTTGGCAGGGGGTTTTGTGTGTTTGCTGCAAGGAAAAAAACCGAGGGGAGATTCCTCCCTTTCGGTAACGCTCTGGCAGAGTTTTGATCTTTCTGTAACATGATGGATTTATTACTTTGGGTTCTTTGTGCTGTTTCTCCCTCCAAGGGTCGGGCGGGAGATGCTCTCCCGGCCGGAGCATCCCTGACCCATTCCCACGTGTGCCTGGGCTCCAGGGGCCGGGGTTTAAAGCACATCTGGCTTTGGAACCGCTGGAAGAAAATGAAAATAGAAATGCCTGGAATAACGAGGCTTGTTTTAAGTCCCACTTGGAGCCTCCCCCTGGCACTGGGGGTGAGTGAAGGCCTGGTGCTGCCCCTCAGCCAAAAATCCTCCAAAGCCACCTCAGAGGGCTCCTCCCAGAGGAGCTGGAAGGGTTTCCTTGCCAAAAAGTTCAGCTTGGCCAAAGCTGTGCCCTTTGTGGCCACCTCTTTGTCAGGTGCCTGGCTCAGAGGTGGGAGCTGGGAGCAGGGAAACTGGGAGGGCTCAGGAAGGAGGCAAAGGAGAGGCTCAGGCTGAGGGACTTGTGAGGGAAAAGTTTGAGAAGGAATCTGAATCATCAGAGAATCCCAGACCGGGTTGGGTTGGGAGGGACCTCAAAGCCCATCCAGTGCCACCCCTGCCATGGCAGGGACACCTCCCACTGTCCCAGGCTGCTCCCAGCCCCAATGTCCAGCCTGGCCTTGGGCACTGCCAGGGATCCAGGGGCAGCCCCAGCTGCTCTGGGCACCCTGTGCCAGGGTCGGGAAGTGCAAGTTCCTGGGAGAGGGAAGGGGAAGGAGCAGTGGGTGAGGTGTTTCCCAGGAATGGGGAGCGCAGGGATGCAGCACAGGATCGAGACCTCGCAGGGTGAGGAGGAGGCACGAGGGTGTCAGGGAGAAAGAAGGGCTGGGGTAGGAGAAGAACTGTTAAGAACTGTTTGGGGTGTTTTGGGAAATCCCAAAGAAGCAGAAAAGCTTTTGCCTAAAAAGGGAGAAAATTCACAAACCCCATGTAAGCTGTTCTCCAGGCCTTGGAAAAATCCCTCTACTCAGAGCATGGATTTCAGCCTTGCTCAGCTCTTTACAACAAAACCAAAATTAATCTGAAGCAACACCTCTGTGTTTTGACCTGTACCTGCAGGTGTTGACCTAGACCAGTAGATTTGAACCCAGAAAAGTCTCATTTCCTCAAAAAATGCAAGTAAGTGTGGCAATGTCACTTTGAGCTCCACCAGCCAGGACATGGGTTTTGCTGCTCGTCCCAGTGATTTCCAACTGTCCTTCCTCCCATCACAACTCTGAGGAAATCCAACCTCTGACTGATGTTGTGCCAGGCATGGGACACGTCCTGGTGATGGCATTTGTGTCCAAGGGGACAGGTGGCTCTGTTTGCCTCTGTTTGGCCCAGTTTGGCTTTGGTTGGCTCAGTTTGGCTCTGTTTGGCTCATTTTGTCTTGGTTTAGATTTGTTTGGCTCGGTTTGGCTCAATTTGTCCCCATGTGGCTTGGTTTGACTCTGTTCGGCTCCATTTGGCTCAGTTTGTCCCCATTTGGCTCGGTTTGGCTCAGTTTGTCCCCATTTGGCTCGGTTTGGCTCGGTTCGGCTCAGTTTGTCCCCATTTGGCTCAGTTTGTCCCCATTTGGCTCGGTTTGCCCCCATTTGGCTCAGTTTGTCCCCATTTGGCTCGGTTTGTCCCCATTTGGCTCGGTTTGGCTCAGTTTGTCCCCATTTGGCTCGGTTTGGCTCAGTTTGGCTCAGTTTGTCCCCATTTGGCTCGGTTTGTCCCCATTTGGCTCAGTTTGTCCCCATTTGGCTCGGTTTGGCTCAGTTTGTCCCCATTTGGCTCGGTTTGGCTCGGTTCGGCTCAGTTTGTCCCCATTTGGCTCAGTTTGTCCCCATTTGGCTCGGTTTGCCCCCATTTGGCTCAGTTTGTCCCCATTTGGCTCAGTTTGTCCCCATTTGGCTCGGTTTGGCTCAGTTTGGCTCAGTTTGTCCCCATTTGGCTCGGTTTGTCCCCATTTGGCTCAGTTTGTCCCCATTTGGCTCGGCTTGGCTCGGTTTGGCTCAGTTTGGCTCAGTTTGTCCCCATTCGGCTCAGTTTGCCCCCATTTGGCTCAGTTTGTCCCCATTTGGCTCGGTTTGGCTCAGTTTGTCCCCATTTGGCTCAGTTTGTCCCCATTTGGCTCGGTTTGGCTCGGTTCGGCTCAGTTTGTCCCCATTTGGCTCAGTTTGTCCCCATTTGGCTCGGTTTGGCTCGGTTCGGCTCAGTTTGTCCCCATTTGGCTCAGTTTGTCCCCATTTGGCTCGTTTTGGCTCAGTTTGTCCCCATTTGGCTCGGTTTGGCTCAGTTTGGCTCAGTTTGTCCCCATTTGGCTCAGTTTGTCCCCATTTGGCTCGGTTTGGCTCAGTTTGTCCCCATTTGGCTCAGTTTGTCCCCATTTGGCTCGGTTTGGCTCAGTTTGTCCCCATTTGGCTCAGTTTGTCCCCATTTGGCTCGGTTCAGCCCAGCCCTCGTTCCAGTGCCTGCCCAGCGGCACTCGGACACCGGCTCCGTGTCCCTCGTGTCCCCCCCAAAAGGGGCCCAGCCCCCCGAGGGTGCCCTGCGGGGCCCAGGGGCTCTGCCCGGCCCTGGCCCTGCTCTGCCCGGCCCTGGCCCTGCTCTGCCCTCCTGCGCTGGCCACTCCGGGCCGTGGCCGTGGCCACCCCCGGCGCTGAGCGGGTGCGGCGGAGCTCAGAACCTCCCGTGCGTGCGCTGCAGAATTTCCCCTCTTCTTTCCTGGCGGCTTCCGTGCCGTTCCTCGGATGCCTGGAGCATTCCAGGGCTGGGTTCTCCCTCTTGGGCCGCCGTTCCCTGCCCGTGCCTGGTGCTCGCAGCGGAGCCGCGTGCAGGTGCGAGGTGCTGGGGAAGAGGCAGCTTTTCGCTGGATGGAGGGATTTCTGCGGCCTGGGGGCTGGCCCGGCTGTTTTCCCTGCTGGAGAGCTCTTGCCTTTCCCTGGCCAGGAGGCCTCTTTTTCCTGCCTCTGCTCCCGGTTTTCTTGGGCTTCCTGGGTGGTGCTGAAGTTGTGATGTCTTGAATACCAATAGTGAAGCTGAACATATGTGAACCTTTCCTAATCCTGCTAATCTTCCTTCAAAAACCTTTCTGAAAGTGGAGGCAACATCCAGATTTAAAAAAGAAAAAAAAAAAAAAAAAGGGGGGGGGGGGGGGAGAAAGAAAAAAAAAGCTCCTGAGCATTTTAATGACAAATAATCTTTGTGAAGGGGGAGGAGGGCTCTGCCTCAGCTGGAGATGGAGCTTATGAACTACAGCAGGTAGAAATAACTGCTGTATTACCTCATGTAATCTCCGCTATTCAGGGTCAGATTAGGCCTGAATGCGAGCCCAAAGAGACTTCTCTTGTCAAGCGGGGACTTTGTCCCCAGCACGGCTATTAGGCGCTAATTAGTTGTGACACAGAATTACCCGCAGCACAATGGCCACCGCAGCCTTACAAGTCCTTTGAAACTGCTCGGAGGAGCTCAATAGATGCTACTTTCAATTTTCAAATTCTGCTCGGAGGTGGGAATTATTTCCTGCGCTCCCGCGCCGCTTCCCTCCCGGCTGCCGTGGTCAGGCAGGGAGCTGGGACCGGCTGGAATTTGGGTGTTCCCGGTCCGGGACCCGGCGGCTCCCGCAGCTTTTGGCAGGAGGGATGAGATAACAGCTCCTCCTTTGATCTCATTAGCCGCGATGACTCCGGCTCGTGTCCACACGCGGGGTGCTGGGAGACTTCCCAGGGCTTTGGAGGGGAAAATGAGACCTAATGGAATCAGTCACCGGAGAGGTGGGACAGCCTGGGCTCGCCCATCCCTTGGGCACTCGGGAGAAGCCGTGTCCCCGTGCCAGCAGGCGCTTCCCGGTGTTCCCAGGGATCCCGGTCAGCCCCGGCCCTGGACCAGCCTCCGGGATACTCGGGAGAGAGATCTGAGCCAGGCTCGGTAACAGAGATTGCAGCCAGATGTGAACCTGGAACTCTTCGGAACTGGAAAAGGGAGAGCTCAATCCCCACCTCGTCCCTGCCACCGAGGGATGAAGGATCGCGCTCCGAGCCCCCAACCTCATCAGCAGCCCCGAGGCAGCGCTTCACTCGCTGTTCCTTCAGCAACTCCTGACAAATGGTTCATTCCCAGCTCCAGCCAGTCCCGTGAGGCATCCTGAAGGCTGAATCCCAAGGCAAAAGCAAATCTCCTTCCTACCTTGCCGGTCCCGGCACGGCTGCTTCCCTCAGCTGGGACTGGCCTTGAGGGAAGCCCATCCCTGGGGTTTGGGTGCCCTGGGGGGTACCTGAGGGAGCTGGAGCAGCTCCTGGAGCCGTCTGGCCGTGTCTGTGTGATCCCTGCTCCAGCGGGAAGCAACTCGAGCCAGGAGCTGCTGACCGCACCTGAGGGCTGTGTCCAGTTCTGGCTCCTGCAGGAGAGCCCTGGAGGGGCTGGAGTGTGTCCAGAGCAGGGAACGGAGCTGGGAAGGGGCTGGAGCCCCAGGAGCGGCTGAGGGAGCTGGGAAAGGGGCTCAGGCTGGA
The DNA here is from genome assembly GCF_009650955.1 of Corvus moneduloides. Lineage (NCBI taxonomy): Eukaryota > Metazoa > Chordata > Aves > Passeriformes > Corvidae > Corvus > Corvus moneduloides. The sequence goes on from NC_045477.1 coordinate 122,758,749, forward strand.
GCAAAGGAGGCTCCGGGGGGACCTTGTGGCTCTGCACAAGTCCCTGACAGGAGGGGGCAGCCGGGGGGGGTCGGGCTCTGCTGCCAGGGAACAGGGACAGGAGGAGAGGGAACGGCCTCAGGCTGGGCCAGGGCAGGCTCAGGGTGGAGATTGGGCAGGAATTGTTCCCTGGGAGGGTGGGCAGGCCCTGGCACAGGGTGCCCAGAGCAGCTGGGGCTGCCCCTGGATCCCTGGCAGTGCCCAAGGCCAGGCTGGACATTGGGGCTTGGAGCAGCCTGGCACAGGGGGAGGTGTCCCTGCCCACGGGATGAGCTTGAAGGTCCCTCCCAGGCCAACCCATTCCGGGATTCTGTGGCTCCAACACTCTCTTTTGTGCTGCCATCCAGGTCCTGGATATGATCCCTCCAAAAGACAAGGACCTGAACCCTGCCCAGCCTGCAAATGCCCAGGGATCACACACAGGGGCTCTGCTCTTGAAGATGAGGAAATATTTTCCTTCTGAATCCAGCACTGGTCCCTCTTCGCAGCCCCAAGCACAATGCTCCTGATTAAAGGGGGCCCCCAACACCTTCCTGGCAGGAAAGCAGAGCTCTCACCTGGGGACCTGTTTGCACCCTGGGATGTCTTTTACAGGGCGCTCGGAGCTCATTTCAACAGGGAGACAAATTCGACCAGGCAGAAAAATGAAAAACAAAACTCCGGGTTTTATTACCCTTCCCCACGCTGAAAAGCACCTCCTTCCCAAAGTATTCCTGTGGATTTCAAAGCCAAACGAAATCTCTTGAAAGGGAAAGGAACAAACCCAGCAATCTGCTTGGGCACTCAGCGCTGTAATTTGTTAATTTTTCCCCAGTAAATGAGTTAAAGTCAGCGCCTTTGATGTGAGCACGTGATAATGGGAGATTACTTTTTTCCTTGGGTATCATTTTCACACAATATTCGAACTTCAGTGTTAATGAGGAGGAAAGCTTTAGTGTTTCTGGAAAGAAAACGTGTTGGAAATTATTCCTATTATATTATTCATATAATATAGTCTATTATATATTCTATTCTATTCCATTAATTTTTAAATATTTTATTATGTTTATTATTTTATATTTATTTATTTTATAGTAAAATTATAATCCCCATTCCCCTTCTTGGTAGTCGAAACCCAGCTGAGCAGGAATTTGCCCTCAGCCCCAGAGAGGGGATCAGGCCCCCTCTGCTCTGCCGGCAAACTTGTCCCATTTAAACTCGAGCCCAAATTAAGCCCCGGATCAGGGGCTGGCTCAAAGAAGCATCCAGCCTGGGGCCCTGACATGGCTGTGCCTGGGGGGCTGAGCCTGGCCTGGGGCCAACCTCTCCTGGGTTTCCCACATGAACTCCAAACCTCTGGACTCCCAAAGTCACTCCTGTCCCTGCTCCTGGGTGCCGCTGGCTCGCTCCAGCTCCGAGGTGAAAGCAGTGTATTTATCCCCTCGGCTGCTCCTTACTTACCCTTCGGGAAGGGCTGCTCTGCCTCCCAAGGAGCTGCAGAGCAAACCCTGTGGGACTTCCTTGCGCTTTACACCGAGGCGCAGGGGCAGCCCGGCTCTCGCGGCTCTCCTTGGCCGTGGAGGGCTGCAAAGCCCACGGGGCACCAGGGCTCTGGTATTGAAACACTAAAATGCACCAGGGGTGAGGGGCTGGATGGACCCCCTGGCTCCCAGCCCCTCTGAGGGGGCACAAACCCCGTGCTGGGTGTGGAGGTCCAGTGTCCTCTGTCCCAAGCAGGCACCTGGATCCAGCCCCCTGTCCCAGCCCCTCTCCTGGGGACTGGGGCTGTCTCAGCCTCCATCAACAGGTACTAAATATGTCCAGGGCCGCAGCAAGAATTCGTGGATCCGCCCTCAAAGGTTTGGTTGATTTATTTTTGCTATAAATCTGTTTCTTTGGAGTGATCCGAAATTGATTTCAGGCTCATTCCTGCTTTCCCCCATTTGGTTGTAATTTGGGATGTCAAGGAAATTGTGTTGAAAGCAGAGGATGAGCGGCTCTGAAAAGGGATTATCTGTCCCATCTGGGCAGAAGATGCTGCAGTGGGGGAGAAGGGAGACGAGAATGTTGGGCTTGACGTGTTTGCACATGTGCAGAGCCGGGCAGGAGGGGCTTCCAAGGGAAAGGGAAATCAAAAGAGAACCCTGAGCTCCACAGAACCACCCCATGGCAAGTCAGCAGCTTTGTCAGGACCATCCCTTGGGTAGGGAGGGAGAACCAGGCAGAGGGAAGTTTCAGGATCTGCTCTGCACTGGTTTAGTATCAAACAAGGCCTTTCCTGAGGGCATGGGCACAGCTGAGGGGATAAACCAGATCCCTTCAGCAGCTCTGCAGGAAAGTTAAATGGGAAATAGGAAAAGACTCTGGGACTTCTCAGCCTTTTTCATCTGCACTGACTCCAAATGAGAGGACTCTGCTCAGTGGTGCCAGTGGCAGGACAAGGAGCAATGGCCAGGAACTAAACCACAACAATTCCAGCCCAGCCTGAGGAAGAACTTCCTCCCATGGAGGGGCAGAGCCCTGGAACAGCTGCCCAGGGAGGGCCTGGAGTCTCCCTCTCTGGAGACATCCCAACCCCCCTGGACACGCTGCTGGGTCACCTGCTCCAGGGGACCCTGCCTGGGCAGGGCTTGGACTGGGTGATCTCCAGAGGGTCCTTCCAACCCCAGCCATGATGGCATTCTGTGATTTCTGATGCTTGAAACAAACTCCTGATGTCATTTTTTGCAGCTCAGGTGCAAAGAGTGACAGACATTTCAGCCTGGCTCACATCCCCTGTGGATTTTGTACACCTTGTTGAGATGGGGCAGCTTTGCCACCCGAGTTGGTCACATCTGGGAGCTCCCCTGCCTCCTGCAGAGCCTCCTAAAACGTGTGCATTTACTGGAACTAGACACAAAAAGAGGAAAATTCAAGGAAATGATAATATTTGCTCACAGCAGCTTGAGGAGCAAATTGTGACAGTCAGGTGGGGCTCACCTGGCTGTTCCCATGTCCAGCAGCTCCAGGTTCTGCCTGGACAGGACAGAGGACAACCGTGGGACAATGCACTGCTGATGCCCACAGTGGGGTGACATGTGCAAGTTGGAGCTTGCGTGTAGCTGTGGTGGTTGTGATCCAAGGGTTTTAATCATCCCTCTCCCACATTTCCTCCCTTGAGGACAGAGTCCCATGGCTCTCTCTTGGGCCTGAAGACCTCGCTCTGCTCTCCACTCACCCATCCACTGGCTTGGTCTGCAGCCCGAGGTGTTTGGTGCTGGACATTTGGGGACAGAGGTGATGAGGTGCCAAGAGGGCTGAAGGATTCCCTGTTTCCAGGCATCCTCATTCCCTGGTACCCAGGGATGCCCCTCTAGGCACAGAGACCCTGACCCCACCTCTGGGGGCGGCTCCACCTCTGCAGTGCTGGAATTCACTGCTGGAGGACAAGGACAAAAAAAGAGGAGGGAAGGACTCCCAGCCTTGGCTTCCCCCCGGGAGATGAGACCCAAAGGTGACAGTGCTGTCCTCCTGGACACCCCCTCCCAGCTCCTGTGCTCCCAGGCTGGGAATGGCTCCATGAAGAAGCAGTTTGATGGACACACAGTGCCCGAGATGGAATGGCCCAGGCCCATCTGTCCCGATGGCACAGTGCCCACTCCACCCTGGGGACAGGGCACAAACCCCGAGTGACCACGGGGACACTGGCAGCAGCCGGAGCAATCAGCTCAACTCCGGCTATCCCTCAGGACCACGAGGCTCCAGCCCTCGCTGTCACAGCCTCAGCAGCTTTTCCCAGCCCAGGGAAACCCAAGGGTTCCAGGCCAGGTTGGACATTGGAGCTTGGAGCAGCCTGGGACAGTGGAAGGTGTCCCTGCCCATGGCAGGGGTGGCACTGGATGGGCTTTGAACCCAAACCATTCTGGCAGCATTGCTGGTACTGCCATCACCAATTCCTCAGCTTCCTTTTCCCAAGCTTGCCAGCCTTAAAGGGAAAAGCTGGAGCAGGGCTCCAAGCAGATAAACGTGTTCTTCAAAGTCCCCTGCAGCGGTGGGTCTTCCCTGGGGAGCCTCAGCTTCATTCCCACTTTAGTGGGGAAATCTGGGACCCTCTGGGCGTGTGTTTATTCCTGAGAAGGAGCTCAAGCCCTCAGCCACCAGCTTGGCAAAGAGTTCATCCCAACAGGGGATTTTCAAGGCTGCAGAGCCGAAGGAAGGATGGTCCTCCCAAAAAGTTGCTCTGGCTTGGGCAACCCAAGTAAAGATCAAGCAAAACCTCCCAGAAGCTTCGTCGAAGTGTTGGAGCCTCTACAAGTAAATGGAAAATAAAGAGAAAGTAAATGGAAAGTAAATCTGAGCAATAGTGGAAAATAAAGTGGTCGGCTGGTGGGAGGGGATGTCCCTGTCTTACCCTTGTATTTATGCTGGGAATACTGGGAATATTGTGTATATTGGGAATGTTGTGTATTCACCAAGAGGGATTTGAAGCAAGGATGCTCAGCTTTAAATCCAGGTACTGCTGTGCCTCTGCAAAGAGAATCTTTGCTTTGTTTTTTGTTTTGTTTCATTTTGTTTAGTCCTTGAGGAACGGTAGTGGCCTGCCTGTGTCTTCTCAGGAAATGCTGAATTTCTTATTCATCTTTTTACTGGTCCCTGCATAGCGAAACACGATTTTTTTTTTTTTTTTTTAAATAAAGCCACTTTTAGAAGCTTTTAGTATTTAATACAGCACGGAGCTGTTGTTTTTTGCTGCTGTCTCAGCCCGTGTTAATGCATCTGGCTGGGCTCTCGAGCCCGTGCACAGAACTTACAACTGGCCCAGCTTTTTAAAGGAAATGATAATTTTTTTAGCAAGTGATAATAGGGCTGGACAAAAAAAGCAATGCTAAATTTCTGCCCCAGATTCTCCCCCTCAAGCCTGGGACTGTGCTGTTCCCAACGGGAGGAAAGCCTCCTTAATTTATCGGAGGGGTGCTCTTTCAGCCCGCGTTTTAGTGGGAATTTACAATGCCCGGTGCCCTCATATTCACCTTTCCTTCTTCTCAAGTAGGTGAACACAATGGAATTGTCTCGGCCGCAGAAAAAGGGATGCTTTTCCCGAGCGAGTCCCATTAATTGGGAAGCAGCAGACAACTGACAGGAGAGCGCGGGGTGTGATTATCAGCGCCGGGTGAGAGCCATTAACAAATGGAGAGTGTCATCTTCAGAGCACAAATATTTTCCCTGCCCATAATACCCTCTCGAGGGGACCTGAAGTGGGGCCGCATTGTCCCGCCTGCTCCCAGCCCCACCGCCCATCATTTTTTTTTGCCACTGATGGGTTTGGGAGTGAGAGATGCCGGCACTTAGGGGCCATTGTGCTTCTCCCCCTGGACAAAGCATTCCCGGCCCTTCCCTTCAGCCCCCGGAGCCGCACGGACACCCGAAAGCTGCGGAATTATATCCCAGGCGTCCCCCAGAAGCGCTTTAAAGCTTCTCCTGAGACGATGCGGTTTGGGTTTAATTCCCTCCCTGCCCGCTCTCCCCTTCTTTTTGTCCGGCCCGGCGGAACAGAGGATGGGTTTGTCGGCCTGAATCGCGGGGATTGTTTCACATCATCGGCCCATTCAGCCTCTCCCCTCCCCTGTTGTAAAACACCAGCCCCGGCCCGGGGAACAGTGGGGGCTTTGTGCGGCCGCACGATACCACCCAGATTTTACCTCGGCCCTCGCCGATCCCGGGTTTTGTTCCCCCTCAAAAGAAAGCATTTGCTCGGGGGAGGGGAGGGGGTGTTCCTATTGCTTCCACTAACACGGAGGTTAAAGGAAAGATTGATGGGAGAAAGTTCACCTAGAAAACCAGGATAAATTTCTGGCTGGCCAAGGCCAGTTGTTTCATTGTCCGAGGGCCATGTTTTTTGTTAATTATCTCTCACTCTCGTCTTTTATCCAGGAAACTGGCAGCAAAGCGCGGAGAAAGGAACAGGATATAGAGGTCAGCGGGTCCCGTTTGGCCACCTAGGTATTCCATTGGGGATGTGGAGGGGACTGAGGAGCAGGACCGGCTTCTCGGGCAGGGGGAAGTGGGGACCATCGAATAATAACCGGGGTAGCCCCGGGATTCGCAGCCCAAAGTCCTACTCCTGTCTGCCAGCTAAAAAGGAAAGAAAAAAAAAAAAAAAAAAAAAACAAAAACGGGAAAAAAGAGGGAAAATAGGAAAAAATAAAAAGCAACACTAGAAAAGGACTTTTTCTTTATTTCTTTCTTCTTAAAGGGAGGAAAGTTGCTTCAAACAAGCTCATGTTGTCAAGGAAATAAACCTTGGTGAGGGGAGGCATTAAACACACAGCTGCTGGACTTGGCCAGCCCCGAGCCACTGGTGGCAATGACAATGATTCTTGGTGGCAGCAAACCAGATCGAAACATAAATAGGGCTGCATGAAAGGAGAGGAAATGGAACAAAACAGTTCCTCGGGTACCACTGGCAGAGGAATAACATCAATTTCGATTAAAAAGCAAAAGAATTCTCCTGTTTCCACACATTAGTAAAGGCATGCAAATTCATAACTGGCCAACAATGTACCTTTGAGATGCAGCTGCGCCCCACAAACGGGGCCTTTCTCCCCGCAGAGAAGCGGGGCTGTCTTAAGCAGAAAGAAAACAACCATTGAAAAAAGCCACCAGGGTCCCCAGCAGCGGGAGGGGAGCTGGGCAGAGGTGGGGGAGACGTGTTGGCTTTGGCAGATGCAGGAGAGCAGAGTCTGCTGCAGCACGGGGCCTCCAGATCTGGAGGTTCCCAAAAGCGGCTGCGCTTCCCGGGAGCTGCGGGCAGGGTGGCCTTGGGCAGCTGCTGGACACAGCCAGGGATGTCCGTGGCCCAGGGTCTGGAGGGATGGGCAGCTGCTGGACACAGCCAGGGATGTCCGTGGCCCAGGGTCTGGAGGGATGGGCAGCTGCTGGACACAGCCAGGGATGTCCGTGGCCCAGGGCCTGGAGGGATGGGCAGCTGCTGGACACAGCCAGGGATGTCTGTGGCCCAGGGTCTGGAGGGATGGGCAGCTGCTGGACACAGCCAGGGATGTCCGTGGCCCAGGGCCTGGAGGGATGGGCAGCTGCTGGACACAGCCAGGGATGTCCGTGGCCCAGGGTCTGGAGGGATGGGCAGCTGCTGGGGTGGGCACACAAAGCCTCGGGTGCTGTGCCAGCCTCTCCAGGAGGGAGGGCTGCTCCTCTGTCCGGTGTTTCAGGGGCTGGGATGTGCCCGAGCTGTCCTTCCCTGCTGGTGCTGCTGGAGATACCTCAGGGAGCCGCCAGCTCCCACTCTGTCCCACCTGGACGGACACCACCTCTGAGTTATTGGAGAAACACGTGGAAATGAACTGCTTTGCACCCAAAATACCAATTTGATACAGAATCAGCAGAAATTGACCTGACTTGTCAGGCTTTTTGTCCTAAATTCTTTATCCTGGAGGCAATGGGACTCCAGCAGAACCATCAGCCAACTTCCCGAAGAGCAGCACTGACCCCCTGCTCCTCCAAAACGCCCTGGGAGCAGCAGGAGGGAGCTCAGCCCCACGTTCCCACAGAGGCAGAGCCCTTTCTGGCTGCAGGGGTTGGAGCTCCCATCGAAGTGGGGTTGGGGCTCCTTCTCGGTGCGTGGGGATGACTCCTCCTCTCATTTACAGGTTTGGGAGGCCATTCCCGCTGCTCAGATTCCATCCTGGCTGGGTCAGCTCAGGGAACATAGAGAATGATCAGAGCTTTATGCTCTCCCCGCAGCCCCTTTGAAAAGTCTCGAGTTAAACTCACAGGGGCTCAGTGAGGGGAAGGTCCCAGGATGATTTGGCTCATTTTCTGTAAATCAGGTTTTCCTTGTGGAGCTGCCTCACGCTCATTGCAAACCCATCACCAGAAACGGTTCATCTTCTTGATTTGATAGAAATCATTTGTGAGGGGACAAGGCCACTGTCACGGAACAGAGTGGCATTGACACACCCTGAACAATGCAATAATTATTGCCCCACGATAAAATCAATGGCTGTCTGTTGGTGAGTCACTGCTTTTAAGCCCCTAAACTGATTGAGAGCTCTTGCCATGTCCTACTGTCCACCACGGTGACAGTTGGGTCACCGCCTGGGCCCGTGAGCGCTGGCAGCATCTGACAACTCTTCATTAATTGGCAGTTTTGTTGTGCTTGCACGAGCTGGAGGAGGGACTGTGGCAGCATTGTCTGGGCCGGGCAGATGGGACAGAGCCGTGCACGCAGGCACAGGGACTCCTGCCCTGCTGGGCCAGCGCAGCCCTGCCTCGGCACCGCACCAGGGCCAGCGCTGGCCCTGGGGCATCCCCGGCTCTGCAGAGGGAGGACGGCCTTGGGTGTCAGGGCCTCGAGTTGCTCCTGAGGGGCTTTGAGGAACGAAATGCTGGGATGGCCCTCGTTCATCTCCCTGCAGGGATCACAAACCCTTCTTATGGGATCCAGGACAAAGCTGGGGCCGTGGCCCCACACCGGGGGATCCCGTGGGGATCCAGAGCCATGGCCCCACACCATTGGGATCCAGAGCCATGGCCCCACACCGGGGGATCCTGTGGGGATCCAGAGCCATGGCCCCACACCAGGGGATCCCGTGGGGATCCAGAGCCATGGCCCCACACCAGGGGATCCTGTGGGGATCCAGAGCCATGGCCCCACACCAGGGGATCCCGTGGGGATCCAGAGCCATGGCCCCACACCAGGGGATCCTGTGGGGATCCAGAGCCATGGCCCCATATCAGGGGATCCCATGGGGATCCAGAGTCATGGCCCCACACCATTGGGATCCAGAGCCATGGCCCCATACCAGGGGATCCCGTGGGGATCCAGAGCCATGGTCCCACACCATTGGGATCCCGTGGGGCGCTGCAGGGGGTGCCGCCCCTGTGCTGGCATTGCTGTCTCACCCAGGGCTGGTGTCCCCACGGCCTCACTCCTGGCTGTCCCTACAGGCAGAGATGGAGGGCAGGGAAGGCAGGACAGGAAAGCAGAGCCAGGTTTGGCCGCGCCCGGCCGGCCCAGGAGCTGCTGAGAGCTCTCCAGGCTGCAGAGCTGCCTTGTGCCCCTCCGGAGGGGGGAACACGAGTCCCATCAAGCCGCAGGGGGGACAAACGGGGACAGCTTGACATTTGTGTAAGACAGGGTCAGGACACCGCGTCATCCTCGGCTTCCCTGCCAGGAGCCGGATGCAAATGAGGCGGGCCGGAGCCCCGGGAGAGCCCACCTGGCCCGGCGGCTGCGCTCCGGAGGGCGCCGGGAGGGGACGGTCCCCGGGCCGCGCTGGCCCCGCCGGAGGAGCGGGAGCTCCCGAGGCGATGTCTGCGAGGAGATGTGAGAGCTGTCAGGCGAGAGGCCCCTCGCCAGCAGGACACGCCAGAGCTCTCTCGTGGCAGCGGCTCCCCCGGCGGGGCCAGGCAGAGTCCCCTCCCGGGCGGGCTGTGACAGCAGCGGCGGCCAGGGGACAGCACCCAGTGTCCCCAGCCGTGAGCAGGAGCAGCCTCGGGACATGACAAACAATGTGCAGATTTGGCTCCTCCTGACAGGGACCCTCCGGCAGGGCTGGCTTTATTCCCCCTCTGTAAGAACCGGACGGATGTTCGGCCGTGTCTTCCAGACAAACCACTGGAATTCCCTCTGGAGTTGCTCCCCAGATCCCTTTGCTTTGTCCCAGGCTGGTCTCTGCTCATCGCTGTTTCTCGTTCCACGGGGGCACCTGGAGGTGCTGGGTGGTTCCTGTGGTGGAGTGCCCATCCCTGGAGGTGTCCCAGGAAGGGCTGGAGGTGGCACTCAGTGCTCTGGGCTGGGGACAAGGTGGGCATCGGGCACAGCTGGGCCTGGCTGGGCTGGGAGGGCTTTTCCAGCCTCAGGGATCCTGGGATCTGGGATCCTGAGCTGCCATTCCCCTCAGTGGCAGGGGTGGCAAAGCAGCCCTGAGGAGCTTTCACCTCCCTGCCCAGCCCACAGGGGCCCTGCGGGGTTATTGGCATATCACACATGCCCCGCAGGCTCTGTTTCCTTCTCCTCAGCACTGAGGGAGAACATCTGCACACAGCTTTGCCTTGTATTTCTCTTTGCCAAGTCCATCCACTTCTCTATTCCTGTTTCTCAAGGAACATGTGAACTTTTTGCTTTGGAAAAAAACCCTTGTGTCAAGAAGAAGAAACTCGAAGTTCAGAAACAAACAAGTTCTATTTTCAATTTTTTTCATATACTATCTTCTGGGTTTTTTTGTGTTATCTCCTGTATCATCTTTAATCTCTTTCTGGAAGACACCCCTCAAATGCCCCTCCCTTCCTTCCTCCCTTCGTCGCCCATCTCCAGTTCTCTCTTTTTGCATTTCTCCCTTTCCTTTCTTTCTTTTTCTCTTGCTTTCTCTCTTGCACTTTCTTTTTCCTTTCTTTTTTGCTTTCTTTTTTCTCTTTCTTTCCTTCTGTCCTTTTCTCCTTCTTTCTTTCATTCTTCCTTCTCTCTGTCTTCTTTTTTTCTGACTCTTTATTCTCTTAGCCTTTTTCTCTTTCTTTCTTTCTCTCTCTCTCTCTCCCCCTCTTTTTCTTTTTTAATCTCTTTGCCCCTTTCTCTCTCAAACACACCCAAAAAACGGCTGTAACTGTACCCCAGCAGTTTGGACCATGATTTCCCTTTATTCCATGCAAGTTCGTGTCCTTTTCCTTGGCATTTTCCAGAGGGTTTGGGAAACTCGCCGGGTTTGTGTCTCCTGGTGACGCCCAGGAAGGTCTGATGCCAGCACGAGGAGTAAAGACCCCGATTCGAGTGCCATGAATTTCCTCCTTTTAGTGATTTTATCACTTCATTGTGCATCTCTTAGCCCGGCCGGGGGCGTGAGTGGCGTGCAGCACATCCCGATTGTGTCCCTGAACACTCGTTTGAAACCAAGAGCTGTGCAAATACTCCACCAGCTCTCCCATTCTCCCTCTAAATGCGCAGAAGAGATTCCCCATATTTGCCAAGGTACTTAAATGACTTCAGCGTAGCTCTGAGGCCGGAGCAGGAAGTTTGCAACTGCACCGGCTCCTGGTGCAGCAGCCTCGGCAGGGCCTGCGGCAGCCAGCGCTGAGCTGGGGTTAAACCGGGCCTTTTGTGCACAAAACCCAGCGCTGAATAAAAACAAGTGCAGCTGGAAATCCCTCAGCGAATGATTCAGAGAGGGAGCAAACCTACACCCATCAGGGAGAGAAAAAATCATCTTCCTCAAGAATAGAGAGATACTGAGAAGTCTTAAAGTATATTAGAGCAGCTTAGAGTTCTCGATGTGGGGGAGAAACCTCGGATATTATCCCCGGTGCTAAGGAGATTATCAATGGATTTCACTCCCCAATCCTTTTTACAACACCCATCTCATTAGAATAAGTAATAAAGATGACATCACAGAGAGGTCTAATTGATCAAAAAGAGCTCCCTTTAACTGTGTCCAGATTCACTCCTGCATTCAATGCCATTTTTTTCCCCCCAGAAATTCAGCTCTGCCTTTGATGGAACAGTTGAAAAGTTTTAGTATCAAATCAAACTCACGTTGTTATTATGCAAAGCTTCCCCCAGTACTCCGCTTTGGTAAATGACCTCTATTAGCATGCAGATTGACTGGGGATTACCAGAAGGTTTCCCAAAATAATCATCAGAAAATGTCTTTCTAAGGGCTCCGTTCCCCCTGCGCGGGCCGGGCCCGGCCCCTCGCTCCTTCTGCTCCCGCCCGGCTGCGGCAGAGCCCCCGCTCAGCTCGGGTGGCAGCCCCGGCTCGCTGTCCCCAGATGGTCGCGGGGCTCTTGTTTTCTCCAGCCACGCTCTGAATAGGCCGAGGGATTCCCAGTGGGAACAGCGGGGGAAATGGTTTTGTGCCGGGCAGCAGGAATTTTGCCCCAGATGCCCCCACAGCCAGGATTTCCCTCCCTGCCTGACCTGGGGAAGCTGGAGTGCAGTGGATCCAGGCCATAAATGCGTGGGGTTTTCTGTACGTTCGTATTTAATTGCTCTGTTTCTGTCGGAATTGGCCCCTTGTGGGAAAAGAAGATGCTGAGGGAGCTGGGAAAGGGGCTCAGGCTGGAGCAAAGGAGGCTCAGGGGGGACCTTGTGGCTCTGCACAAGTCCCTGACAGGAGGGGGCAGCCGGGGGGGTCGGGCTCTGCTGCCAGGGAACAGGGACAGGAGGAGAGGGAACGGCCTCAGGCTGGGCCAGGGCAGGCTCAGGGTGGACAGCAGCAGGAATTTCCCCATGGAAAGGGAGCTCAGGCCTTGGCAGGGGCTGCCCAGGGAGGTTTGGAGTGCCCATCCCTGGAGGTGTCCCAGGAAGGGCTGGAGGTGGCACTCAGTGCTCTGGGCTGGGGACAAGGTGGGCATGGGGCACAGCTGGGCCTGGCTGGGCTGGGAGGGCTTTTCCAGCCTCAGGGATCCTGGGATTCTGTGAAATTTTACTCCTTTTACTCCAGTGCCCCACCTGAGGGGTTTCAGCCCGTGAGCATCTCCACGGATGTAGCTGGGACTTCCCACAGCCCCACACACACAGAATCCCAGGATCCCTGAGACTGGAAAAGCCCTCCCAGCCCAGCTGTGCCCAATGCCCACCTTGTCCCCAGCCCAGAGCACTGAGTTCCAGGCATTTATTGCCCAGTTCCAGGTGATTTCCCCACCTGCCTGAGGTGGCTGCAGGAGGCTGAGGGGGTGGAGTTGCACGGACAGGGCTGGTGATTGGAGACAAGAATGTAACTGATAATTAATGCCACTAAAAGGCGACCAGCTGTGGGTAGTGATGCAGAAAGTGTCAACACTGGCCCAGGGAAAACTCTGCCCTGTTTGGAGCGACCTGCAGAGCCCCAGAGATGCCCATCACGAGAGCTGGAACCCGAGCTGGCACCTCAGCCCAGCCTGTGCCGCTGCTCCTGCTGCTGTCACACCCCTGGCTCCCCCAGACGTGTCCCCAGGGGCTTCAAACAGGCCCTGCCTGATGCCAGGGGCTCCAGGGCTGCCCAGGGGGCTCTGGAAGGATCAAATCCTGTCATTCTCTCAGGGATCCAGCCATGCCAACAGCAGAGGGGCCAATTATCCACTCGGGCGGATCTGGGAAACGCCACTGATTCCCACCTTTTCCTTGTTTTCCCCTGTGGTGATACAGCTGTGATGTTGTGCCACAGGATGAGCATTAAAATACCCTGCAGGCGGGGGGTTATCTTTTGTTCTGCTTCTCCCCCATTTCCTTCCCCGGAGGAGTCAACACCAGCACAGCCCACACCATTCCCGAATCATGGGCTCAGAGAGCTGTGGAATATGCTGGGCTGGAAGGACCCCAAGGACCTGCATAGACACCCCAACGATCCCAACATTATTTTGTTATTTAAAAGGCATCCCAAGGGTTCTCCCAGGTCCTGCCATCAGCTGAGGAACAAACAAATTAATGAAGCACGCAGGAGAAACGTAACGAACTTGAGGGCTTTTATGCCCGAAACTCTTAATGTTGAACCTTCTGACAGCAGGAAATCCTTTCAGGTGCCAGAAGGTACCAATGGTTTATTGTGGAACGGTTCTCTATGTAATTCTTGTAATTCTCTAGTAATTCTGCATTGTTTTTCTCCTGTAAAGGCCTTTAAACATGACTGGGTTTCTGTCTTTGGGCATTTCTCTCTCCTCGTACTTTGGTGTCCTCCTTGTTTTTTCTCTCAATCTTGATTTCAGGCCCCTTTTCCTGGTGGACCTGGACCCAACCTGGTGTTTTTACAGTAAATGATTAAAACAAGACCCAATTGCAGAGCTCAGAATCTCCAGAGCAGAATAATTTCTGCTTGAAAGGAGGAAGGTGCCGATACTGAACTCCTGGGGGCTTTTTTGATTTGGTTTTTTTTGTCACCTTGCTAATCAAGTATTTATTGATTCAGTTTTTAAAATTTGTATTTTAATGTTTATTTATTAAACTATTTTTTACATTGCTGTATCGTACATGTGTGTGTTAACAGGATTACTTCTAGGATCTGGGATTCTTGGGGGATGCCAATGTGTCCTGGGGCCAGGAGAGCCCCTGGGATCCTGGGGAGCGTTGGGAAGAGCATTCCCAGCAAGTCAGGGAGGGGATCCTGCCCCTCTGCTTGGCCCCAGGGAGACTCATCTGCAGTGTCCTGTTCAGTTCTGGGCTCCACAGTTCAGGAAGGAGCAGGAGAGGGTCCAGTGAAGGCCACAGAGATGATTTGGGGTCTGGAGCATCTTTGATGAGGAGAGGCTGTGGGAGCTGGGCCTGGTCAGTCTGGAGAAGGGAAAAGGCTGAGAGGGGATCCATCAATCCATCCAAATCTCTCCAGTGGCTGTCAGGTGGTGCCAGACTCTGCTCAGTGGTGCCAGTGGCAGGACAAGGAGCAATGGCCAGGAACTAAACCACAACAATTCCAGCCCAGCCTGAGGAAGAACTTCCTCCCATGGAGGGGCAGAGCCCTGGAACAGCTGCCCAGGGAGGGCCTGGAGTCTCCCTCTCTGGAGACATCCCAACCCCCCTGGACACGCTGCTGGGTCACCTGCTCCAGGGGACCCTGCCTGGGCAGGGCTTGGACTGGGTGATCTCCAGAGGTCCCTCCCAACCCTGACTGTGCAGTGATTGCGGGATTCTGAGATCTCTGCTCTCTCCAAGACGAAAACCCGGGATAATTCCCAAGGCGGGGCTGGTTTCTGTCCCACTCCACCTCCGCCCCGCGCCGCCAGCGCTCTCAGCCCGGCGAGCAGCGCAATCTGTTCCCTCCGGGCCGTTAATGGCCCATCCGCAGCCAGGGACGGAGTTTGTGATGGAAAGAGCCGGTATTGTTTGCTTAACAGTCAAGTGACAAATTATTTAATTAGCACATATGCCATTTGTCTCCACAGCTGTGTTCATCGTTCTAATTGCAAAGCAGCCCTAATTTATTGCGCCTATATTGCTCCCTAACACTAACACGGTAATTATACGCTTCCATTAGCCCACTACACCCTATGGAAGGAGAAAAAAAAACGGGAAAAAAGAAGATTAATTCCTCCACACGGTGTATCTCTGCACTAGCAAAGGTGTGGATCACTCGCCGGCAAGGGGAGCTCAGGCTGGAAAAGTGACACTTTCCCCGGGCGTTTTCCTCCCAAACACTTTCTTTAAACTTTTTCTTGCCGGGATCTGTCCGTTCGCGCTTTGTTTTGGGAAGCGTTTCCTCGGGCGCACAACCCTGTTTTGAGATCTCCACCTGCTGGAGAAATCTCGGCACGCACAAAGGAGCTCCGGGAAAACCCCGGCTCCTCCGCGCCCAATCCGCTTCTCCTCCTCCTCCTCTTCCTCCTGCTGCTCCTGGGCAGCGGCGCTTCCCCCCTGTCCCACCTGCAGCTCTTCCCCTTCCCACATCGGCTGGGGCCGGTTCTGGGCCCTCTGGGATGCGCTGCTCCGGGCACGAGAGGTCCAAGCCCTCCACAAGTCACACCGGAGAATCTGGTGACGTTTCTGTTCTGGCAGCTTCTTGGGAAGCATCCCGATTTTCTTGCTCTGATAAACCTGGGAACAGTGGAAGGGGGTCGGAGCTGGATGAGCTTTAAGGTCCCTTCCAGCCCAAATCATCCCGGAATTCTGTGATTCTGGGATTCTCAAACGATGACATCTTTAACACGAGAAAAAGCTGGGAGCCAGAACCTCTCTCCAAACCTCCCTCATGAGGGCTGGTGCTTCCCCTGAGGGGTGACGGCTGCAGGAGCCGGGAATGCCACTGCCCCAAAGCAAAGCTGGAGCTGAGCCCGTCAGAGAATCCCGGGATGCTCCGGGAATGCTGCCCCGGGTGGCCCTGTTCTCCCTGACCCCACAGAAAGGAAAGAAAGGTCAGAACCGGGGTCTGTTGTCAACTTGGGAAGGGGAGAAGCCGCCTCAGATCCCAGCTCAGCGCAGCAGCCGAACAGCTGCCAGGTTCTCTCCTCGTTAGGCAGAGCCTTTCAGTGCATCCCCAACTTGGGAGCGCTCAGCTAAGCCCGTCTGAAGTTGAGAGGATTTAAGCAGATGCCTCTCTCTCTTTAAGCCGGGGCTTAAGCCCCCTGAAGGGCTGCGGAGCTGCCGAGGGCGGTGGCAGCTGCAGGAGCCCTTCCCTTCCCTTCCCTTCCCTTCCCTTCCCTTCCCTTCCCTTCCCTTCCCTTCCCTTCCCTTCCCTTCCCTTCCCTTCCCTTCCCTTCCCTTCCCTTCCCTTCCCTTCCCTTCCCTTCCCTTCCCTTCCCTTCCCTTCCCTTCCCTTCCCTTCCCTTCCCTTCCCTTCCCTTCCCTTCCCTTCCCTTCCCTTCCCTTCCCTTCCCTTCCCTTCCCTTCCCTTCCCTTCCCTTCCCTTCCCTTCCCTTCCCTTCCCTTCCCTTCCCTTCCCTTCCCTTCCCTTCCCTTCCCTTCCCTTCCCTTCCCTTCCCTTCCCTTCCCTTCCCTTCCCTTCCCTTCCCTTCCCTTCCCTTCCCTTCCCTTCCCTTCCCTTCCCTTCCCTTCCCTTCCCTTCCCTTCCCTTCCCTTCCCTTCCCTTCCCTTCCCTTCCCTTCCCTTCCCCCGGCTGTCCCGGCCGGGATGGGATCTCCAGCCCTCAGGACAAACTCCTCTGGCTCCGAATGCCAGCTCCAGCCGGGCTGATGGATGAAGGGCTCGGGGCGATGCCAGCCGTGCCCGCGGGCAGTGAGGAGCTGCTTCCATCCGTGCACACCCCAGGACTGCCCCCTCTCTCCCCCGCAGATGTCGGTGACAAGGGACGACAGCCGAGGCCACCTCTCGCTCGTGTCCCCCCCCCCCCCCCCCCCGGGACTGCCAGGAGGGCGAAAATCCCCCCGGGGTGAGGCAGAGCCACGGGAAAGGGGGAAAGGGCAGCGGAGCGGGGCTGCGGCCGCGCTCTCAGGTGGCTCCTCCAGCCCTGCCTCCCGCCAGACGCCAAATCCAACCCGGCAAATACAGCTCCATTCTTTTTCCCCCCTTTTTCTTCCTTCAATGCGGGCTACAAGGCTACTGCCAAAAACATATCCAGCACAATCAAACATCAGATGGTGACTCCTTTCCCACAGCTTGTGTGAGTGAAAACAGTGAAATTATACCCATGTTTTAGCGGCGAATCCCCTGGTGTTCGAGCGAGGCAAGCCCAGCACAGGGCTCTTGTTCTCCTGCTTTTTGTTCCTGGACTTGCACTGTTTTTAGCACTGGACACCATTCAGCCCCCATTCAGCATTGTATGTCACTTCACATATGGTTCATCCGCTCCAAATGTGTGCATGTACCCAGAAAATGCAGCTTTTCATTATGTATTCTCTATGTAACAGAAAAGATTAAGATGTAAGCCCGGTGAATGCAGCAGGAATTAGTTGGACAGATGAATAAGGGAAAAATGAATCTGGAATGACGGCGGATTTAGTCTAATGATGGTGGGAGGGCGGTAAGAACTTGGTGGTAGGTTTCAGCCCTTTTAATCCCAGCCTGTGTGTGTATTTTGGCAGGAGAAATGTTTCTTCAGAACTACATCCAGAGGGATACAGTAAAAACACTTTTAACCCGATCCACATGAAAGGCATCAAAATTGTCAGGCGCCACAACGCCCGCCCTGCCCGAAACTCTGCACAAATTTGGGGCGCTCTTGTTGAAGAGCCCGCAGAATTCGGACAATAAACATAAAATCCCCGACCTTAATGAAAGCCTGGCATATCAGCCCTGAATTTATGCATTTCATTCAGTTATTCCTCCTCTCGAGATATAATTTCCATGGATATCCACTAATGAGGAAGCCTTTGATGAAACTCGGAGAGGGGATTTCGGTTTTAAAAGGAGAATAAAAGGACTGAGCGCTGAAGTTCCCTTACCCCCTCTGCCCACAAACGCTCCCCTCAAATGTTCCCGACGACGAGTTGAAGATATTTTTAAAATTCAGACGTTTGTGCCCAAAGGATGGAGGCTGGAAGTGTCAAGGCTTGGATAAAGAGAAAAGCAGCTCATTTGACACCGGCCGTTTCCAGTGTTTGACAGAAAACAAGGAGGGAAAGAAATCCCGCCTTTCAATGGGAACATTTGGAGTTAAGCTCACTTCCTACAACAGTTTGCACAGGGAGAAAGAGATATTTTTTTTTCTTCTTCTTCTTTTTCGGATTGAAAATCAGCATTTGCATCACAATGGATATATTTCAAAAGTATAAACACAAAGGGCTGCAACTTCAGAGCCTCCTCGGTCAGCTGCGTTCCCCGGTTTGCAGCACATCCTTTCCCAACGCCGGGAAAGGGGGATTTGCTCATTCCGAGCAGCACTGGGGAATTCTCGGAGCCGCTCAGGGCAAAAAGAGTTTCCTTTGGCGACTTCAGCGTCCCGCGAAATCCAAAGCAAACCCTTCACATTTGAAAGGCCCCGTTTAAATTTTTTCTCCGTTTAGGGTTTTTTAAAAAAGATTTAATCCAATAAGATTTCATTGAATGAATTTTCTCCATTTGAAAAATAAAAAGAAATTAATCTGAGCAGGGAAACCTCGGGATAAACAACAATTCCTCCTGCCTGGCACCAAAGACATTCTGACACATCCTGTGGCTCTCAGCTGTCCCTGTTAAACACTGGCAGCCTAAAAAATAAGGAAAAAATTCTCCTCCAGTGTCCGTTCAGTACATTTTGATTGAAAAGAAAAAAAAATAAATGTGGTTTTAAAAAGCCGATAGTATTTTTTATAATATCCTTCTGCCTCCCCACAAAAGGATTTTAAGGATTAATCCCTCTAAGAAGCTGAATAAAACCTTTCTAGTTACTGACTAGAAAATTAAATATATTAAATACATCTTAAATAATATAATTAAATATAATAATTAAATATATGGTCCTGTGAAGAAATCATCTCCTTTTAAAATGTCATACAAACTTAATTTTTAATTGCAATTCTTCAATGCCAGAAGGTGAAAATGTGTCAGCTGGGTATTGAGAAACTTCACCACCAAACCCAGGGGGGTCCTCTTTGGCTGGTGATTGCAATGCTTGGGCTGGAGTTGCTACATTTGATGTTTACACCTAAATTTCACTGTTCTGACAAAATTCCCAAAATTCAGCAAAAAATCAGTGGCCCAAATCAGCCAAACCAGTTAATTTCACCAGTTAATTTCACCCCAGCAGTTAATTTCTCACCCTCCTATGAGGAGTCACATCATGAGCTGCAACTGGTCTGAGCTCCACTAGACTGGGCTCCTTTTTGTCTTTTTCCCCACATTTAAAATTTAGAACCAGAGCAGAAATTCCAGCCCGGGCTCAGACCAAATGAAGGCTCACATTGTGCCCTGCAGCTGCTTTAAACTCCATCAAATCAGGCTCGTTTTTTCTCTTTCCCTATGGATTCAGAGTCACAGTTTAGAACTGGGGCAGAAATTCCAGCCTGGCCTCAGACCAGCCCCGTTCTCCCTGGTGCTCGTGGCCATTCCGTCGGTGCCGGAGCCTCCGGAGCCTCTCACTGAGCCAAACCCAGGCCTGGAGCCTGGAAAACCCAAACCCAAACTCCCATGGAGGTGCAAGAACTCCTCCCGAGGAGGGGAGGACTCTGTGCCTTGGCCTTTTATCCCGATTTACTTCTGCTCCTCTTCCTCTTCCTCGGGAGCAGGGAACAGCAGCCCCTTCGGAGTGCTGGGGGTACAAAGGGTGCCCAGGTTCCTCCTGCAGCTCCCTGGGGTCCCAGCTGCTTTCCAGGCTGCTCAGTCCAGGCCACTTCTAATACTGAATTTATGGTGTTTTGGTCCTGGAGTTAATTTTCAAACTCTTGCAGTTTTATTTGTGTTTCCCCTACTTGTGCATCTGGAATTCTTTAGGGGATTTTTTTCCCTGTGGGACCGTGGATTGAGTGGCAACTCCTTAAGCCACAATTCTTCGTTAAAGCCAAGGACAGATTGGAGGCTGCAGGTGCCACCCACGGGGCCCTGGGCTCGTCCTCAGCCTGCTACTCCTGGGTGTGACCCTGAGCTACCGAGCGATGGAGAAACTCCCAGAGGCTGACTGGAACCAGGACATGTGTGACACAAAATCGAGGAGGGCACAAAACGGCAGGAATGAGCCTGAGCCTGAGGGCAGAGCTCCCCGGGGCTGCAGCTCCTCCCGAGGGGCAGCGCAGGGACAGCTCCGATCTCTGCTCCTGGGCCAGGGACAGCAGCCAGGGAGCGGCTGGAGCTGGGCCAGGGCAGGGTTAGGTTGGATTTTAGGGAAAGGTTCTTCCCCCAGAGGCTGCTGGGCACTGCAGGGAATGGGCACGGCCCCGAGGCTGCCAGAGCTCCAGGAGGGGTGCAAAGCCCTGGATTTGCTCCCAGCCTGGCTCTGAGCTGAGCCTTGCCCGTCCCAGTCTGTGCCAGTCCGGAGCCATCAGTCCAGGAGTGAACCCGCCCCGGTTTGGGATGTTCTGTGTCAGCTCAGAGGATGACACATATCAGGTTTCACAGCTCTGCTGGGAATTGTCTGTCTGCTGAAATCAAATAAGCAGCCAAGGCTTTCAAACTTGCTGCTCCATAATGGATAAAATATTCCATGTGATTAGAGCCTGGAAAATCAATATGACCTTTGCAGCTTTATTAAAAGGTGGTGGTCAAGTCAGTGCTGCGTGAGCTCCCAGGACACTGAGGACACCAGGTCATTCCTCCTACATGGGATGATCCCTGGAATAGCAGCTGGAGTGGCCTGGGGACACTCGCTGTCCCCAGAGAGGTCACTGCTGCCAGTGCAGTCCCCATTGGCAGCGTGGGTGATCCCAAAGCGCCCTCCAAGGTGATGGGGAGCCTTATCCCTTCCTTCTGCCCAGGAAAGACCTTTCTACTCTCACCTCTGCCCCCTGTGCTGCCTCTGCCCAGGAACTGCTGGGAGTCCAAGGTGGGCAAGAGGCCAATGGCCCCTGGGCTGTGCCAGCCCCAGTGTGGGCAGGGATTGTCCCCCAGGGCAGGGACTGTCCCCTGTGCTGGGCACTGTGAGACCCCTCCAGGGCTGTGTCCAGTTCTGGGCCCTCAGGGCAGGAGAGCCCTGGAGGGGCTGGAGCGTGTCCAGGGCAGGGAAGGGAGCTGGGAAGGGGCTGGAGCCCCAGGAGCGGCTGAGGGAGCTGGGAAAGGGGCTCAGGCTGGAGCAAAGGAGGCTCAGGGGGGACCTTGTGGCTCTGCACAAGTCCCTGACAGGAGGGGGCAGCTGGGGGGTCGGGCTCTGCTGCCAGGGAACAGGGACAGGAGGAGAGGGAACGGCCTCAGGCTGGGCCAGGGCAGGCTCAGGGTGGACAGCAGCAGGAATTTCCCCGTGGAAAGGGAGCTCAGGCCTTGGCAGGGGCTGCCCAGGGAGGTTTGGAGTGCCCATCCCTGGAGGTGTCCCAGGAAGGGCTGGAGGTGGCACTCAGTGCTCTGGGCTGGGGACAAGGTGGGCATGGGGCACAGCTGGGCCTGGCTGGGCTGGGAGGGCTTTTCCAGCCTCAGGGATCCTGGGATTCTGGGATTTCACCTGAAGCTGGAGAATGCTGTTGGTCCCTGGAAAAGGCAGATGAGAGTTTTGCCAGGTTTACTCATACACAGGAAGTTCCTCAGCTGGGCCAGCCAGATGCTGAATTCAGGAATTCCTTCCTAAGGTTCAGGAATTGAGATTTTGGGAGTTTTAGACCAATTACCTTTTACAGTGACTCCCAGCACAGGTTTGTGCAGCTCTGGGGATGCAGCAGTTCGGTGACACTTCGGGCTCCTGGTGGGAGCAGAAGGGGAGATGTGGAGGCTCCAGAAATTCCCCTGCCCCGGGCCTGGGAAAGCAGCACCAGCTACCAGAACAGCACCTTTCCCTCCTCATCCTCAGGGTGAATCCAGCTTTTCCATGCCAGGGAATGTGGACACCCCTTCTGCCTTTTAGGATCAAGAGGAAGGGGAGTCCCCTTGGTGTCCAGGACACAACTTCGGGAAGATTGAAGCAGATCCAAAAGCTGGACCTGGCACAGCTCTTCTGGAGAAAATAAAGCCTCTCCTGTTAAGATTTTGTGATGGAATAGCAGGAATCTCTCCTGCTGCCTGCAGCATTCCTGGGAAGGGACTCCTTTGCTTCCTGCTGGGTACAGACAGGACTGCTCTGGTTCTTCACCTTTCACAGGCACCCCTGCTTGGGGCACTGGGGGAGGAAATGGTCCCAGTCCCCGTGGGATGGAAACCTGGAGTTGTTGGAAGGGTCTTTGTTGGCACTGGGGGCACAGAACAGCTCCTTGTCTGACACCAGGTGTGGAACCAAGTCCTGAGCTGTGCCCCCGGGAAAGGTCCGTGTCACCTGCAGGGAGGGAGGGATGAACTTCCTGCCAGAGCTCCCTGTCCAAACGCTCCTGGAGCTCTGGCAGCCTCGGGGCCGTGCCCATTCCCTGGGGAGCCTGGGCAGTGCCCAGCAGCCTCTGGGGGAAGAACCTTTCCCTAAAATCCAACCTAACCCTGCCCTGGCCCAGCTCCAGCCGCTCCCTGGCTGCTGTCCCTGGCCCAGGAGCAGAGATCGGAGCTGTCCCTGCGCTGCCCCTCGGGAGGAGCTGCAGCCCCGGGGAGCTCTGCCCTCAGGCTCCTCCAGGCTGAGCTGACCAGGTGACCTCGGGCGGCCCCTGCAGACCCTTCCCCATCCTCCTGTCCCTCCTTCAGACACCTTCTGAGAGTTTTAGATCTTTGTCGTATCCCCTCACCCAAAACTGCCCCAGCACTGAAGCACCCACAGAATCTTCAGTTGCCTTCTCCGGGGCAAAACTTCTTTTGTTCTTTCAGTCCTAAATCTACACAGAGCTGCAGCAAAGAGCTGGGAGACCCAAACCAGCGCTCCAGAGCCAGTGGCAGCAGTGGGTGACAAACAAAGGTACCTCTGCACGTCAGCCCTGAACTGACAGCACCTGCCCCAATGTAGCCAAGGCTCTGTGTGTGCAACGTAAGCGTGCAGGCACTGGGAGACGGATGATTTTTCCCTGGAAGAAGGACACAAGTGCTGAAATGACATTCTCTCCCCCGGTGCAGCTCCCGTGCCCTCGTTTTGTTGAGTCTGGAAGAAGGGGTTGCTCATCCCCCATTTCTCCTTCCCCACTTCCCTGGCAGCGCTCCGGAGCTGTGCCCATCTCACTCAGCCCCTGGCCTGTGACCACTGCCCTGTGCTCAAGTTTCCCCCTGGTCGCAGCCCTGCAGGCTGGAACTGGAGCAGTTCAGACGCTCCGTCCTGCGAGGGCAGAGCTGTGCAAATCTGGCGCCCGCGCTGCCTGCGCCGTTGGGCCCTTTGAGCTCGCCCTCAGCTGTGCTCATTTTTTGTCACCATATTGGGGCAAGCCGGGCTGTTTTGTCACTCCACACTAATCTGACATCTGATGTCTGCCTCGCATCATTGTCTGTGGCACAGCTGGATCCAGCCCAGCAACACCCACCGCACTTGCACCCTTTAATTCTCATTTTCCAGCACTCGGGGCCTTGTTTGTGGGAGGCCAAAAGGGCTGGAAAAAATCAATTATTGCTGCAACAGCCCTCGGCACCCACTTCGCACGGGTAGGTACAAGAGGGAGGAGTGTGGGGGTGGTGCAGCTGCCCCTTGGCTCACGGGGGGCTGAGTTTTACCAGTTAAACCAGTGAGCTAGACTGGGGGAGTGCTTCAGTGGCTCCCAAAATACTATGGCCGCTTTGCACGTACAACCTGCTCACAGCCGCTCCCACACCTGGCCAGGACCAGCCTCCAAAGCATCTTTTAGTTCTGTTTCTTTTCTTTTGGTGGCTTTTACTTTTGTTTCTTTTCCTTTCCCCCCCAGAAGCCGCTGCCATGACCCCGCTCGGCGGCGGGACTCGATTATCCCAGTTATTAGTGGGAATCTCGAGTTGGACCTTTAAGGAAAGGCAACGAGGTGTCAGTTGTTAACTTAACACAGCTCTGCAGCAGGGCTGAGAGCTCAGGTCGTGACCTTATAATGGCCAACCAGCCTATTAGTTTAGCAAAGCCGGGCTCAAATGTCATTTCAGCACCCATCGGATGCTTGAATTTATTACCCAGGAAGCTCCTGACTTGAAAACGATAGGATTTCTTCTCCAGCAGCTGCTGGAAGTCCCCTTTTTCAAAATAATAGCGACAAATCTGCACTTTCAAAGTTCTTAACTGGTGGGGTGACCTGTGGTGAAAGAGGAGGCAGAGCAGGTACAGCAAATCATGGATCCTGCAGCCTCCAGGAAAAGGGGGGGAAAAGCAGGATAAAGGCAAAAAATGCCAATCAAATTGAGATGATGAGCCCATTAAAGAATGATTTTCATTCAGGCCTCACCTTCCACAGTGCTCACATTTTTATGGTTAAAACTACAGCAAACAAACTCTGCCCCTTCATCCCCCTCCCTCCTGCCCGTTATTAATTCCTGATATTTTCTGATAATTTTGGTCGAGGGGGAGGAAAAAAAAAAAAAAAGAGAGAGAGGAAAAAACCCAGCCAAAAAAATCTTGCTGCATTCAGTCCCCTGAGAATGTTGGGTCGAGTTTTTTGATCCCTGTTGCTCATTGATTTGAGGGCTGATGTAGTGCAAGGGGTCCCTATTAGTGGCGTCTGTCACTGCTGTAATGTTTTTGTTATTTTTCCTCATTTGTTCGCTCTGACATCATGTCATTACAGAATGGTGCTGTTCAGGCCCTGCCTTGGCTGTTCGTTAGCGTGTGTTTAATGAGCAGCTTAATTGAGCTGTCTACTAGGCCACCTGTCACCCTCCGGACTTATTAACATACTAATGGCCTGACATTGTCCTCGCTGACAGGCAACAGGGTTTACTGATTTGATGTCTGGACATGGGGATTTTATGCAGGAATGAGAGAGGATATTGGGAAGGAGGTTTAAAAACGCAAATTAACTCTTTGGTATCTCTGTATTTATGGCTGGCTCGGAAAAGTTCAACACAAAGTAGCCGGGGGGGACCGGCCCTGCTTAGCCAGAGCCACTTTGTCATCGATTGCAGCACGTTTGTGGAGGGGAAAATCTGCTTGGGGTAAGAGGAGCAGGCTTTACTTCTATTACAGTATTATTGTTGGGGCTGCTTCAAAGGAGAAATCTCCTTAAGCCCACAGGAAAGTTTTGTGACTGGGCTTTTCTCTACTGTGGCTAAACAAATGAAAGGCACGAAATTTCCAGTGAAGGGATTTAAGTGCACGACATTGTCCCCACCTTTTAAAGCCAGATGAGGACATTCATCGCCAGCGAACACTGGGCTGGGCTCTAAAGGTTCAAAGGAGTGCCTTAAGTGCATGCAAGTTTAATAAAAACACTTGTTTTGCTTTGCTTGTTTTTTGTTGTTGTTGTTGGGTGGGTTTTTCCCCAGCCCGACCTTCTGTCACGGCAAAACTCGGCTTTCCAGCAGATCCCACGTCCAGATGGGGCGGCTCCGAGCCCAGCCCCGCATTAAATCCACCTCGTGGGCAAACTGGGGCCGTGGTTTCGGGTGGGGGCTTTTATTCTTCCCCGGAGGGAAGGCTCGGGCTGGGGGGGGCTCAGCTGGCGCTTCCAGAACCCAGAGGGAACACAGCTCCTGGTGTGAAGGGGAGCCCTGAGGAATGAGTTTGCTGATGAGCACCAGGAGCTCGCCCAGGACCCAGCCAGGAGCCTGAGCAGCCACCAGGACCCACCCACGGAGAAAACACGGCGGGGCTGCTCCCAGCCCTGCCCAGCACCACCCGCGGGGGTTCCTGCGAGGAGTCGGGATGTGGGGCAGGGAGAACGGATCCTGTGGGGAAAGGGGGTCCCACTTCCACTGGAGAAGGGCTTGGGAAGCACCTCAGCCCCAGCAGCATCTGAGTGTAACCACAGATGCGTGTCTGAGTGGTGTGGGCAGCAGGTGAAGGGGGATCCCCACCCTCTGCTCTGCCCTTGTGAGACCCCTCCTGCAGCCAGGTCTGGGATCCCAGGACAGGGAGCACCTGGAGCTGCTGGAGAGAGCCCAGAGGAGGCCCCAGAGCTGCTCCAGGGCTGGAGCCCCTCTGCTCTGGAGCCACCTGGCAGAGCTGAGGGTGCTCACCTGGAGAAGGGAAGGCTCCAGGGAGAGCTCAGAGCCCCTTGCAGGGCCTAAAGGGGCTCCAGGAGAGCTGCAGAGGGACTGGGAACAAGGCATGGAGGGCCAGGAGCCAGGGAATGGCTTCCCAGTGCCAGAGGGCAGGGCTGGATGGGAGATTGGGCAGGAATTGTTCCCTGGGAGGGTGGGCAGGCCCTGGCACAGGGTGCCCAGAGCAGCTGGGGCTGCCCCTGGATCCCTGGCAGTGCCCAAGGCCAGGCTGGACATTGGGGCTTGGAGCAGCCTGGGACAGTGGGAGGTGTCCCTGCCATGGCAGGGGTGGCACTGGGTGGGCTTTAAGGTCCCTCCAACCCAAACCCTTCCATGATTCCATGGCTCTGTAACAGCACAAACAGCCCCCCTGCAGCAGCGCAGGGAGCGGGGTGGGAGAGGTGTCAGGAAGTGTCCCCAGGGGTGATGGGGTGATTCTGGTGTCTCTGACTGAGGAACAAGCACCCAGCTCTCTCCTCGTGGCCTCATGGCCCAGCACGTGGCTGGTTCCAACTCCAGGAACTCCGGATGGTCACAGCTTTTAGGATCAGGGAATCCCTGTGTCACACACGATCCCCTGGGAAGCAGCACCTAGAACAGAGCCGGGGCCTGGTCTCTGCTGAGAGCTGGTGGCTCCAGGTGTCCCTGAGGGTTTGTCACCAGCTGAGGCAGACACGGGACACAGAGACCAGCGGGGGCTCGGCCTCATCCCGCTGCCCTGCCAGCTCTGGGCAGCAGCTGCCAGGAATTGCATCTCCTGCCACGTGGGGAGGGGAGAATTTTGGTCACTTTTGCCGAAGTTTGCTTTCTGGAGTTTGCTCAGAGCCCCAGGTGTGAGCAGAGTGGGATTTTCCATCTGCATCTGAGGCTCATTTTTCCCGGAGTGTGGAAGTTGCTGATGGGGTTTCTGCTCTTTCCTCGCCTGGATTTGAGT
The DNA here is from genome assembly GCF_009650955.1 of Corvus moneduloides. NCBI lineage: Eukaryota > Metazoa > Chordata > Aves > Passeriformes > Corvidae > Corvus > Corvus moneduloides. Next base: position 122,785,661 of record NC_045477.1, read on the forward strand.
TGGCATTGGGCTCCTGCAAAATCCCTGCAGGAAAACAAGGCTGGAATTACCCTCAAAGTCTTTCGTGCCTCCCAGGCACATCCAGCTGAGCCAAGGGACCTCCAGGTAAAGTACAGGGGGGAGTTTGGATCCTCAGAGCTTGGAAATTCCCTCCTGGGGAACCTTCTGCAGCCCTCGGGGTGCCCCAGCACAGCCAAGGAGTGGGAGCTGCTGGGGCTCTTCATCCTCTGGGGACAACCTGGGGGACCCCGAGGGATCCCTGTCCCAGGAACAGGGAGCCCCAAATCCGGGGGACCCCGAGGGATCCCTGTCCCATGTCCTGGAGCAGGGAGTCCCCAGGCAGTGGCAGCACCTCTGAGCCTCAGAAAAGTGGCACCGAGGGCTTACGGGTGCCATGGTGATGGGATGTTTTTAGGATGAGACACTTGAATGATTTCCCAATTCCTGGAATTCCTCATGGAAAAGAAACGTCTGTTGCATTTGGATCCCGAACTGAGGGAATCCGAGGAGTCACCCTCGGAAGTCAACCCCTCATCGAAGTCAACCCCTACTGGAGCTCGTTTCTCTTTCTCACAGGGTGCTTTCTTTTGGGAAATGGTGGATCTGACCCCACAGCCTCTTTTCCACTGGAAAAACAAGGATTGTGCTGCAGCTGAGCATTCCCTGTGTCAGAGAGAACCAGGAAACACATGGAGCACAAACAGCCCGGAACACCATCCCACACCAGTGGTGGGATGGGCACCAGGCTGGATTTCCCCACGCTTTGGGATACACCCAGATGAAGCTGGATGCAGCTGAGAACAAGAAAAGCCTGGGAATAAGAATTTAAAGAGAAATCTCATTCTTTCATGGCACTTTCTCACTGCAAGGGGCTTCCCATCCTTCCCCAACGTGCCATGGACATTCAGCCTCTCCAGATGCACAGGAGAGCCCTTCCCTGCTCCCCCAGTGCCAGTGGGAATTCAGCATTGCTGGGCTGGTGCCTTATGGCTTCGGAGGAGGATTTGCCACGGGTTGAGGGCTCAGGATGTGAAAGCAAAGGCTCTGCCCTGCCCAGGGCTTGGATGGAGGGGTTGGGGTTGGTATTAATAAAAAAGGTTTGTTTGGTGATGGACACTCCAATTCAGAACCAGGGAATCCCAGAATGGTTTGTGCAGGAAGGGACCCCAAAGCCCACCCAGTGCCACCCCTGCCATGGCAGGGACACCTCCCACTGTCCCAGGCTGCTCCAAGCCCCAATGTCCAGCCTGGCCTTGGGCACTGCCAGGGATCCAGGGGCAGCCCCAGCTGCTCTGGGCACCCTGTGCCAGGGCCTGCCCACCCTCCCAGGGAACAATTCCTTCCCTACATCTCTCCTAAATTTCCCCTTCTTCAGCTCAATTGGACCAAACTCTATTTGGCTCTGCTGGGGTTGAAAACACACAGAGAGTTTGTGGGAAAAGCACAAAGAGTGTTTATGAACTCTCCACCGTCTGCCGGATTTCTGGCTGGAATCAGAAGGACCCCAAAACCTTTGTCCCCCAAAGCACAACCACGTCCTGCAAGAGGGCTTGGAGAGCCCAAGCGCAGAGCAAGGACAGCACCCAGGTGCTTGGAAATCCAGCTCTGCACTCCCTGGGAGAGCAGGGATGGAAAGGTGAGCAGGGACAATGGAAGAGGAATGAAGGGAATGAATGGACTTAAGGAACCAATGAGTTCCAGGCATAGTTTATCCAAAAAAAGGCAGCTACACTCCCAAACTTCCAGATTGCAGCAGCTGGGCATGAGGTGGAGCTGCTGGAGGAAAGAAGGAGAAGGTCACTGGTTGGTTGCAGATACAGCAGGAGATGGTGAATTTAATAAAATTTAATAAATCAGGGACATCACAGTGCTGGGGGCAGGAGAAGCAGAGTTTCCATTCCATTCCAGAGTTTTTGTGCAGCCAGTGGCAATTCCTTTAAAAGGAAGGATCCTGAGAAGCCTTGATTTTGAGGCCACTTAAAAGAAACAAATAACAAATTAATTAATAGAGGAAATAAAAATGAAATTTCTGATCAAGCTGCTCCATCCTGTTTCATCTCTTTTCACCCACATTTGTGTTATAATGTTCACTATAAACAAAATCCAAGGTATTTCACACAGAACCTTGCTGGGAACCCAATAAAACTCAAGAATGTTCAGCTGCAAAAAGACCAAAATCCCCAACACTGCTGGAATTCTCCCTCCTGAAGCAAAACTGCAGCAAAACCCACTCCGTTGATTCCTGGAGCCAGGGTGGGATTTGCCAGCTGTTGGAGCCATGCAGCACCTTCATCCCAGCGTCAGCAAGGCTGGAAGAGAGCTCTGGGACCATCCAGTCCCACCATCCCCAGCACCTCCATCACCACAAATCTGACAGAAACCAGAACTGCAGAAGTGCTGATTATTCTAAAGCAGAAACTTGATTGTTCTTTTCAAAATAAGGAAACTTGAGTGAAACGGAACCCAGGCTTGGGCAAGGGGCTGAAGAAATAACAGGAGTGAGGAAACCCTGGGAAAGGTTGGCTGGAATTGGTGCCTCCATTTCCCGTGGGAGCAGCTGTTCCTCTGGGAGGGGGGGATTTGGGATTTAGGATATGGGATATGGGGGATATAGGAAACGGTGCTTCCAGACACGGTTTGATCCTTGCTGTGGTCCAGAGCTGAAGGGAAAATCCTTCTCCCAGACCAAAGAGCAACTTTTATCAGTGGCAGGGTTTTCCTGCTGGATTTTAGGATAATTCCTTACCTTCCTTAGGGGGACAGTGTGTTTGGGGCTCTGCTGTCCCCTTTGTCCCCAGGGTTGGACACACAGCCAGTCTCTGCTCTTGTCTTTCCATTCATGGTTTCTTCTGCCTTGATCCGATGCTCTCCCTGATCATTCCCACAGGGAACTCCACCCTCTCCTTCCACAAGGGCCTCCCGCAGCTCTTGGGTCGTTGCCACCTCTTCCGTGCTTTGTGCAGTCATGGAATCCCAGAATATCCTGAGCTGGAAGAGCTGCTTTTAGGCCACCATCCCCGCAGGCACCGCTGGGCAGGATGGCAAAGCGTGTCCCGAAGTGCTGCCATTCCAAAGGGACACTTCCAGCCTTTCCTTCCCTGGTTTTTTTAACAGTAAGCCCAGTGAGCCCCTGGCAGTGTCCATCCCACCGGGGCAGCTCCTGTGTTTGTCCCAGTGCCTTGTTCTGGTGGCAGCAGGACCAGGCAGGAGGGACTCTCTGTGTCCATCACTTCCCTCACCTCCCTCACCTGAACTCAGACACGTTTTAGGGTCTTGTCCCCCCTCAGGGGCTGTTACATTCCCAACACTCCTTTCCCGATCTCTTTCTGCCTCCCTGGGGCTGCTGGATGTGGTGGCAGTGCCATCCTGGATGTGGCAGCAGTGCCATCCCAGCCGAGCCCTTGTCCTGTCCTGACTGCAGGTGAGCAGATCCCTCATTCCCAACAATCTGCACGGGCAGGAGCTCTCCCACAGGAATCTTCCCACTCCTTCCTGGCAGCAGTTGCTGCTCCATAGGGACACCCCTTGTGAAGATGGAAACTGTTCCAGAAGGTAATTCTATGCCTTCCTACCCTGCAGGACAGGCTGGGCCATTCCCGAGGTCAGGCCAGGTCTTGTCTCTGCACTGAACTTTGCCTGGGTCACGCCTTTGGGTTTCGCTGGGAAGGGGCCCCACACTGACCCCTGCCAGGGAGGCAGAGCTGAAAATGCTCCCTCAGTAATTAACAGTCCCTGTCCTGATGCTGGAGTGGCCAGTGAGGGCAGCAGATGTCAGGAGCAGCCAGGGCAGATGGCCTTGAGCCCTGTCCTGCTCCCAGTCCCACGTCACGAGGTCCGAGGGCTCCTGCTCAAAAGTCCCCTCAGGAAAATTTCAGCCTGATATTGTTTTTCCAATTCCTGTACCCATGGAGAAGGAACAGACAGACCCCACCATGTTTGGATCTGATTTGGGAGAAAGGAAGTGGCAGCAGTCTGTGAAGTCCAGGACATGAAATATGACAACATTTAACATCAAGAAGACAAAAAAAATCTCCCAAATACCTTAAATTCAATGGGATAAGGAGCAAACTGGAATTCCTGCCTCATTCTGCCTGGAGAGGGGAAGAGAAAGTAAGCACCTCCAGTTAGTGACACTCCCCAAGGGATTTCCTCCTCCAGTCTTGTTTTCAGTTGTGGATTTAAAAGATCATGAAAGCTTTGGGGATTATTTTTCCTTCACTGTTACATTTCCATCAGAACAGTCCCTGGAAATGAGGACACAAACAAGCAGGATGTTTTCCTCCCATTTAAACCAAAACCTGTGAGCCTTTTCTCTAACAATCTGAAAATCCCAAGAAGTCCAGAGCAGCTGTGGCTGCCCCTGGATCCCTGGCAGTGCCCAAGGCCAGGCTGGACATTGGGGCTTGGAGCAGCCTGGGACAGTGGAAGGTGTCCCTGCCATGGCAGGGCTGGCACTGGGTGGGCTTTGAGGTCCCTCCCAACCCAAACCATTCCATGACTTTACCATTGCAAACAGCTGTCACATTCCCTTTTCTTGAGCGAAAAGTGTCTCTTCAGTGCATCTCAACCCGTTACAGCTGTTTGGCTTTTCCATTAATGTGACAACAAATACACGCCCTGCAACACCCAGCAGTGTCCCTCACACGCTGCTGTAGCCATGGATTGATGTTCTACAGGCTCAGCAATCCTGGAGGGCCCTGGAGCAGCTCCGTGCCCAGCACAGGCTGAGGGAGCCGGGGCTGCTCAGCCTCGAGAGGAGCCCCAGCTGAGAGGGGCCCTCAGCCCTGGCTGTCCCTGGCTGCAGGGAGGGCTCAGGGCAGGGCCCGGGCTCTGCTCCGGGGCCCGGCAGCGGCACCAGAGCCACGGGCAGGGCCTGAGCCCGGCAATTGCCCTGCACAGGAGGCAGAACTGCTGCCCTGGGCAGGGCCCGGGCTGGAACAGAGCCCAGAGAGGGGCTGGAGCCTCCTCCCCGGGGATATTCCAGAATATCCACACTCCTGGGCCCTGGGCTCTGGGATGATGCTGGAGCAGGGAGCTGGCACCAGATGGGACCCACTCTGGTCCCTTCCACCCTCACCCATCCTGGGATTCTGGGATTCTGTGAAATGCCTTTGGTGTCAGGATAACAAGAGCCTGCTGTGTCCCTGCAGCCACGCTGGCTCAGGTGGAGTTGTCCTGGTGCCCACCTGGCTCTCTCACACTGGTTGTACCCAGCAGGGAATGTTCCAGGTGGGGTTACAGGAGTCTGGAAAGACCAAACCTGACTTTTTTTTAAGAGTTAGTGAGTTATTGAGCAGTCTGTGCACATCCAGCCCCCTTGTTAAACTCCATGGAAGGGAAGATTAACCACTCAAGGAAGGTTCAGCTGGGAAAATGATGGGAATGAGCATCATTACAAGCCTCTGGACTGAGGGAAAGGAAGATAAGGCCGTAAGCCCTTAATGAGGCTGGACAGGAGAAAGGCACAGGGAGGGGATCACAGGCACACCCAAAGCAGCCTGCAGGGAGGATTTACCCCCGGCATGTTCTGAGTACAGCCCTGCCCTTCCCTCCCAAAGGCTCTGGAACGAACGAGGGAGCACCGAGTTCCCCGGACACGGGAGAGAGAAGGGACAGGATTTGCTCCCCCCCTGCAGCCTCACAAAGGAGCTTGAGCTGTCCCTGTTCCCTGCGAGCAGAGCCACAAGGTCCCCCCTGAGCCTCCTTTGCTCCAGCCTGAGCCCCTTTCCCAGCTCCCTCAGCCGCTCCTGGGGCTCCAGCCCCTTCCCAGCTCCCTTCCCTGCCCTGGACACGCTCCAGCCCCTCCAGGGCTCTCCTGCCCTGAGGGCCCAGAACTGGACACAGCCCTGGAGGGGTCTCACAGTGCCCAGCACAGGGGACAGTCCCTGTCCTGGGGGACAATCCCTGCCCTTGGACAGCCCAGGGGTCATCGGCCTCTTGCCCACAGGGGCACACCAGGGTTCACATCCAGCCGCTGTCCCCAGCACCCCCAGGGCCTTTCCCAGCTCTCCAGCCCCTCTGCCCCAGCCTGGAGAGTTCCATGGGGTTGGTGTGTACCATAAAATCCTGGAATGGTTTGGGTTGGAAGGGACCTTGAGGCTCCTCCCAGCCCAACCCCTGCCACGGGCAGGGACACCAGTCTCTAGCTCAGGTTGCTGCAAGCCCCGTCCATCGTGGATTTGAGGCCGGGCTGGTTGGTTGTGTCTCCAGGAGGTGTCACCAGGAGCCCCCAGCCCATGTCCCTGCACAGCCGAGCTGTGGGAGCAGCTCCAGCCGGGACAGTCCTGCCTCCCGGCTGCTCCCCTCCCAGCTGGAGCTCACAGGATGATTCCGGAGCTCTTTTGACAGGTTTGGGATCAGAACTCTCCCCCCACAGCTGCCCGTGTGGGACACATTGATTATTCCTGAAGATCCACCACTTGGAAGGAAATTTAGATCTAAAAGCACTGCTCCGGTCCCTGCTCTTTGCAGGAACAATTAAATCCTGTCGTGCTGTGCCGGGGTACTGCCAACAAAAGCCTAAATCTGGTGGCAGAGCCGAGTTGTGGCTTTCAGAGTCCCTCTCCACCAGACCTGCCCTTTGCTGCTCTCCCTGGCTGTGCCCGTGGCCACACTCCGAGTACATATTTGGAATTTAATGATTCAGGGCCCAAAAGAAGCCAAATTGCCACATGCTTTGTTTGCAGATGAAAACACCGGGCTGGTGGCACTGCTGGTGTTTGGTGACACTGCTGGTGTTTGGTGACACAGGAAGTCAGGCCTGCTTCAAAACTCCATTTCTTGTCGTTTTTTACCTTTGCTGTTTCTTTGAAGGAAACATTTCATTTTGTGGAAAGCATTTTGCCCATCTGGTTGAATATTTGATGCAGTAAAATGTCTTTATTAGAAACTGGAGATCTCCCTAAGATTTCTGGCCCTGGTAGTTATTTTGTTTTGGTCTCCAGATCTCCCAAAGTGATCATTCCCAATAAAAGTCACTCCAGCACTGGCCAGGCCAGATAATGCTGATTATCCCAGGGTTGTCCTGGGGTTCTTGGTTAAAAAGGAAAACCTCCAGCGTGTCCAGAATTCCATCCCTTGCTGAGCCAGCCTGGGAAGTGGCTCTGGTGCCGGAATTCTGGGCTCCACCAGAGGATAAAACCACCAAATCCAGGGATGCTGAGGGGAGCACAGGCACATCCAACTCTCCAGTTTGCAGCCATCCAGGCCACTCAGTTAAGGCCAGTGGTTGCCTCCAAGAGATCCTTTGCAGAGACTCCAGGTTATCTGGAGCCATTAAAGAGGGAGGGAGCACAGAGAGGTTTCCAGAGGCTGAAATCCCACCATGAACCCAGGGGAGAGGAAGGGAATCCAGGTTTCTCTGTGGCTGCTGTTCAGTGCCACAGCCAGGGGATTTATTGCCCCCAGAGCTCAGGTTTGGGACCCTGTTGCCCACTCCCTGCAGCCACCCTTTGGCCAACAGCCCTTGCAGGGCCTAAAGGGGCTCCAGGGGAGCTGCAGAGGGACTGGGGACAAGGCATGGAGGGCCAGGAGCCAGGGAATGGCTTCCCAGTGCCAGAGGGCAGGGCTGGATGGGAGATTGGGCAGGAATTGTTCCCTGGGAGGGTGGGCAGGCCCTGGCACAGGGTGCCCAGAGCAGCTGGGGCTGCCCCTGGATCCCTGGCAGTGCCCAAGGCCAGGCTGGACATTGGGGCTGGGAGCAGCCTGGGCCAGTGGGAGGTGTCCCTGCCATGGCAGGGGTGGCACTGGGTGGGCTTTGAGGTCCTTGCCAACCCAAACCAGTCTGGGATTCCCTGATTCCATGAACAGCTCCGTGTAAGGATTTACCTCAGGCCGTTTTCTTCCTCCCTTCTCTGTTTCCTCTGCCCTCCCCAGGCACTTGCAGACAGGAAGAGTTTGTGGCTGTTGTCTGATCTTCCCATGGGACTTTCCAGATCCATCACTGGAGAGGTGACCCAAAAATACCACGGGTGGTACCTCAGTGCTCTTCCTTCATCCCTGGGGATGGGGCCTGGCCATGGCAGTTCCAAGGGTGACAAAGCCCCTGTCCCAGCTGGTCTGGCCATGGGCAGCTCCAAAGGATCAGTGTCAATTGCCTTCCCCTTCCCTGGGTGTTGGAGGGGCAGAGACACTGAAAATCAGCACAGGAGGGCTTTTCCTCAGGGATCCCCTTGCTCCTGGGAGTGAGGATGAGGTGGGGCCATTGCTGACTCAGGGATTCTGTGCTCTAAACTCAGCTCCATGCATGCCCAGCTTGTGGAGAGAGGGGGGATCCTTCAGGGCAGTACTCAGGGCTGCCTGGGGGACTCAGAGGTAACTGAGGTGCAGGTAACCCAGGTGCCTGTGCCAGGCTCCTGCCAGGTGTCCCCGTGGAGACCGAGGTGCTGCTGCCCCGCAGCCCCTCCTGCCCCTTCCTCTGCAGTCCCTGCTGGGCTGCGGGGGCTCCCTGCGGGATCGGGGGGTGGAGAGCAGCCCTGGAGGGGGGCACGGCAGGGGGGTGCGGGTGACACTGGCCACAGGCTCCCAGAGAGCTTTTCCCGGTGGGATCAGCCTCCCCAGCAGCACAGCGGGGCCCAGCCCACCCGAAGGAGCCCTGCCGGCCCTGGGTGGCTGCCGAGCCGCTCCCCGCTCCAGTTAGGAATCCCTTTCCGCAGAGGGACCAGGAGGTGCCTGTCGGGTGGGAATGCCGCGAGCTGAGCACAAAACCCCCCGTGAGGCTCTTCTGGGGCTCCGAGGGCAGCCTGGAGGCAAGCTGGGCTCCCTGGGCACCCCCCGGGCGGTCCCCGTGGCTGGATCCCGGCCGGAGCCCAGGGGAGCACAGCCCCCATCCAGCCCCGGGAGGGGAGAGCCACAGCTCCGGCTCGGCTGCCGGGAGCCCCTGGGCCCGCAGAGGAAGGAGGGGGATGCAGGAACACGGGGTCGCTCCCGACTCCCCTCCCCGAGGCGGGCAGGAGTCCCAGACCTGCCCCGGGCATCCCAGCGTCGTCCCACCCCAAAGCACCGCTTCGGGACCATCATCTCCCAACTCCCCCGCTCTGACAATTAGTCCCTATCATTCACACTGTGCAATCAGCTGTTAAATCCTCATTTATGCTAATTGGAATGGGAATGTGCTGCTCAGCAAAATGTTAGATTGCCATGTTTACAAATATACTCCAGGTATTTGGAAATTCAGATGATCCAAACCATACTGCTTAAGCTACTCGTGCTGCCAGTTTAAAGAACTTAAGCCTATTTATCAGTTATTTAACAATTCCTTGCACATTCCGCTGTTTATTTCGTGCAGCCCCTTGTCACACGAGCAGAACCAAGCTCGCTGCTTTAAAAAATCCATATATAATCTAATAATTGGTAATCTCAATGGCAGGATTTAATTGCCTGCAGCCTCGACGTGGGTAGCACAATTTACCCAAAACATGTTTTCCTAATCCGTGAAAGCGTCCTTTAAAGCTGCTGCATTTGGAAATAAAGAGGAAAATCACCTCTTTGGCTTAGCCGTACCTCAGAGCCTGCAATATGCCCGTGGAAAGTGATTTTCCCAAAGCTATTACAGCATAATAAGCTCAAGAATTAGTTTCAAGTGAAAGTTTATCTCATTACGAGCTCTGACCTGTGTGCAGCTCACACTCCCCATCAAAGCCTGGGCTCTTCTAATGGTTCTGCCTCAGTGCAGTGGGAAAGGTGAGGCCACTCAGAGACACAGACCTGCTCTGAGGCAGGAGCTCCTCCCCTGGGCCCTGCTGGCACTTCAGAGGAGCTCCTGAGCCGGGGAGGCAGGACAGCTCTGCTCCTGCTGAGGGGTCAAGGCCCCCTGAGTTCCTGGCCAAGGGGGTGTGGGGGATGCAAAGTACATCCCTGCTTGTATTGCACCAAACCAGCAGTCCCAGGATCCCTGAGGCTGGAAAAGCCCTCCCAGCCCAGCCAGGCCCAGCTGTGCCCCATGCCCACCTTGTCCCCAGCCCAGAGCACTGAGTGCCACCTCCAGCCCTTCCTGGGACACCTCCAGGGATGGGCACTCCAAACCTCCCTGGGCAGCCCCTGCCAGCGTTGAAGCCTCACATCCTGGTGGATTTAATGTCTGCTTTGGTCTCACGTGCAGGGGGATCACCCTTCAGCCTGAGGTGTTTGAGGATCCAGCACCATCCCTGAGTCAGCAATGGCCCCACCTCATCCTCACCCCCCTCCCAGGAGCAAGGGGATCCCTGAGGAAAAGCCCTCCTGTGCTGATTTTCAGTGTCTCTGCCCCTCCAACACCCAGGGAAGGGGAAGGCAATTGACACTGATCCTTTGGAGCTGCCCATGGCCAGACCAGCTGGGACAGGGGCTTTGTCACCCTTGGAACTGCCATGGCCAGGCCCCATCCCCAGGGATGAAGGAAGAGCACTGAGGTACCACCCGTGGTATTTTTGGGTCACCTCTCCAGTGATGGATCTGGAAAGTCCCGTGGGAAGATCGGACAACAGCCACAAACTCTTCCTGTCTGCAAGTGCCTGGGGAGGGCAGAGGAAACGGAGAAGGGAGGAAGAAAACGGCCTGAGGTAAATCCTTACACGGAGCTGTTCATGGAATCAGGGAATCCCAGACTGGTTTGGGTTGGCAAGGACCTCAAAGCCCACCCAGTGCCACCCCTGCCATGGCAGGGACACCTCCCACTGTCCCAGGCTGCTCCCAGTCCCAGTGTCCAGCCTGGCCTTGGGCACTGCCAGGGATGCAGGGGCAGCCCCAGCTGCTCTGGGCACCCTGTGCCAGGGCCTGCCCACCCTCTCAGGGAAGGATTTCTTCCTGATCTCCAATCTGAGCCCAGCCATAAATTCCTTTCTGTTGTGTGAAGCACAGGTGTTTTTGGGATCAGGGGAAGCAGTTTTGGGGCTGGCTCTAGCACTGCTTGTGTCAACACACACATGGGGACAGCAGGACACTGCCCGCAGCACAGGGGAGTTAATTGGCAAACACAGCACGTGGAGCTGTCCTACAACCCTTCTACCCAAACTGCTCCTCACCTGGAAGAAAAGGAAGCATTCCCGGTGGAGAGAGGCTGAGGAATCAGGGCTGGAGACCCCAGCGCCTGCCTGGAGGGGCTCCAGGAGAGCTGGAGAGGGACTGGGGACAAGGCATGGAGGGCCAGGAGCCAGGGAATGGCTTCCCAGTGCCAGAGGGCAGGGCTGGATGGGAGATTGGGCAGGAATTGTTCCCTGGCAGGGTGGGCAGGCCCTGGCACAGGGTGCCCAGAGCAGCTGGGGCTGCCCCTGGATCCCTGGCAGTGCCCAAGGCCAGGCTGGACATTGGGGCTTGGAGCAGCCTGGGACAGTGGGAGGTGTCCCTGCCATGGCAGGGGTGGCACTGGATGGCCTTCAAGGTCCCTCCCAACCCAAACCCTTCTGGGATTTCATAATCTTAAAAGGAAGATGCTGAGCAGAAGAAGCACACACAGGGAGCTGGATCTGGGAACACATTCCATGGCCCAAGACCGAGATCCTGAGGCAAAGGAACTCTGCAGGAGCCGCAGGGGGCACAGGGGAGGTGCTGGGGCAGTTCCAGGGGAGCAGATCACGGCATCCACAGCTCTGGCACAACAGGATCCCCAGTGGATGTGGAGCAACAGCAGAGCACATTCACAGAATCCCAGGATCCCTGAGGCTGGAAAATCCCTCCCAGCCCAGCCAGGCCCAGCTGTGCCCCATGCCCACCTTGTCCCCAGCCCAGAGCACTGAGTGCCACATCCCCTCACACAGGGACAGTTTGCTCTGCCAGTCTCTGCCCCCATTTGGAGGTGGCTGTGTCTCTTTTTTCATCTGCAAACAGAGAAAATCCAAAGTCAGGTCATTCTTGAGGGGTGTAACTGAGCAGTGTAGGGAGGTTTGGGCTTCCCTGGAGCTTCCCACAGGATCCCATCTCCATTCACACCCCCGGGGTCTCTGCAGACACCAGCACTGCAGGAAGGACCCAGGCCCAGCAGAGAAGGGGAATGAGATGGAAGAGCTGCCATCCCCAGGAACGAGGAGGATGAAGATAAAAACCACCTCAGGACTTCAGGCCGGAGCCCCTGGGAGCAGAGCAGGGAGGTGGGATCCCTGTGGGTGGTCTGGGACTGTGCTTTCCGTCGGGAGTTTTCCCCACAACCAACTTCTTTTTGCCTTTCCCACCTGTCCCACAGCGGGACTGTCACCTAAAACCGAGAGTGACCCACTGCTTATTCCCAGAGCCTGGGATCATCCCGTGCCTGGGCCTTTGGGAGGGCAAAGAGGTTGAAGGTCCAGCGGAGCAGGGTGGAGGCTGCTGTCACCTGCTGCTGTCACCTGCTGTCCCAGCCCTCTGACCCCCAGGTGAGTAACCATGGAAGCACAGAACGGCCTGGCTTGGAGAGGCTTAAAGATCATCGCATTCCAGCAATATTCCAGAGGCTCCAGTGCCCAGCGGAACAGGAAAGCTGCAGATTTCCTGCTGTCCCAGCACCCCCAAACCCCTGGGCTGCAGAGACCTTCCTGTAATGCACATTGGCTTTGATTTTTGATATTTCGGATCCATTTCATGCCCTTCCATTTGTCCTCAGTGAGAGCCGGCATCATCAGCTGAACTCAGCAGCTGAAGTTACTCTCTGTCAGTGAATCCTCCACCAGATTCCCAGCCCAGCAATGGGCACTTCTGGTGAAAGTACTGGAAAAGAATACATTTATTATATGTATTTGAAAGTGGAACCAAGGGAAAAAAACCCAACAACTTTTTTTTTTTTTTTTTTTAAAAACACCTTTTTTTTAAGGATGAAAAGTCAGTCATTCAGAAAACCTTCAAAGTGCTCGACTTAATCCGCGGGGGGACTCGATCTCGCTTTTCTCAGCCCAGATTTTTCCCCCTTGTTCACACACCTTGAGACAAAGGCTGCAGGAAAGAGGCGGAGGGGGAGGGCAGGGGGGTGTTTTTTGTGCGGGATGCGGAGCAAATTTATTCCGGAGAGCGCCTGAAACGGCCTTCAGAAAATGGAGAGAGTGTCTTCTGCGAGAAAAGGCCCCTAAGTAAACTCCAGCGCCATTCAGGAGATTTGCTCTGGCACTTAACAAGTGGGGCAGGAAGAAAGGAAAAGCTGTTGTCAGGTTTGGGGTGTTTATCAGCTCCCCTCGAGACACTTGACCCGGAGTGGGACCCCCTAATCCCTGCTCTGCATGCGCGGCCGGGCTGGGCCCGGGGCACTTGTCCCGGTGCCCATTGTGTGCCACTCACCTCCTGCCGCCCCCCCAGTGGCATTCTGCTCACAAACGCTCAAATAAGTTGTTTGGGCTGGATTTGGCGAGGGAATTGTGCTCCTAATGAAACAGTCTGGTCATTATACAGCGCCGGGAGGAGCTCCCAGCGGCCGGGCCGGGCCGGCCGCGCTGGGGACGGGGACAAAGGGCTGAATGGTCCCGGGGCCAGGCTGGCACGCAAACAGGCACCGGAGTTGCCGGCCAGGGGCTCTCCCCACAGCCGCACTCGGAAGGACCGATGGCCCCGGCGCTCAGCTGTTTGCCGAGGGGGGAAACCACCCCCAATTAGTTTGTTTTAGGAGTTGCTTCCTTCCGAAATAAAAGGTGGAGGGGGGAAGCGCATCCACTGGCGAAGGCTGCCCCAAAGGTTTGGCCAGAACCCCCGAGGCGCTTCTCCCCGCTCTCTTGCCAAAGCACTGGAATACGGTGACTGAGTTCATTCCCGGATCTCGGGGATTTGCAGCATTCGTTTCAATGATTTTTAATACCTGCTGATTAAAACTGTTCGCAATATTTTTTTCATTTTTAATTGCATTAATCATTAACTGTAATTATTTAGATTTAGGAACTCCTTTGTTCAGCAGCTAAGCACGAACTCGATGGAAACAGCTTGATTTTCATACGGCAGAGTGACTTATTTCACTTAATGAGTTGAACTAAGCAGAAATCCCAGAGCAAGAGTGGGCTGGGAAATTTTTACCAGGTGATTTATCACCGGAGGGACACTTTAAATCTGGATCAGTTTTATTAAATCTGCCAGGCATTTATTAAAGCTGGAGCAGGAATAATAGCTGGCTGCAATATCACATAATGACCATCATTCCACAAAGCCCCAGAATAGCAGCTGAATATGGTTTAGAAGTAACAAACAAGGATAATCCCGGGACGTGTTTGAAATAACTTGTGAGCTCCGGCCCCACCCGAGTCGGGTTGGACTCCCAAGGACAGGGGCTGAAAAGCCCCTTCCCCACACAAGGGCAGGGACAAGGCTGGACCTTGTGCTCAGCCTCCCCAGCACGGCTCCTCATTCCATGGAAATCTCCACCACGGCTCCTCATTCCCTCAAAACTGGGAGAGCTCCATGTGTGGAGAGAGCAGTGCCTGGGCTCTTCCCCATCAGTGCCCACGGGAGCTGGGAAAGGGGCTCAGCCTGGAGCAAAGGAGGCTCAGGGGGGACCTTGTGGCTCTGCACAAGTCCCTGACAGGAGGGGGCAGCCGGGGGGGGTCGGGCTCTGCTGCCAGGGAACAGGGACAGGAGGAGAGGGAACGGCCCCTGTGTCTGAGGAGGGAATTCACACCCCTCACGAATAAACCCCTTGTCAAGGTGCGAATCCTGCCAGTGGCCCTGGCATCCCACACCAGTTCAGGCCTTGTGGGAGTGGGGCAGAGTCCCCAGGGGTCGGGGATGGGGAGATGTTTGGTACCAACCCCGCCAGGATTTCACAGCAATTCCCAGGGCTGCTGGAAAAAGTCGTCCCTGTTCCCCCTGCTGTCCCAGAATGTGAGGGGACCACCCTGCGCAGAACCCCAGGATCCCTGAGGCTGGAAAAGCCCTCCCAGCCCAGCCAGGCGCAGCTGTGCCCGATGCCCACCTTGTCCCCAGCCCAGAGCACTGAGTGCCACCTCCAGCCCTTCCTGGGACACCTCCAGGGATGGGCACTCCAAACCTCCCTGGGCAGCCCCTGCCAAGGCCTGAGCTCCCTTTCCATGGGGAAATTCCTGCTGCTGTCCACCCTGAGCCTCCCCTGGCCCAGCCTGAGGCCGTTCCCTCTCCTCCTGTCCCTGTTCCCTGGGAACAGAGCCCGACCCCCCCGGCTGCCCCCTCCTGTCAGGGACTTGTGCAGAGCCACAAGGTCCCCCCGGAGCCTCCTCTGCTCCAGCCTGAGCCCCTTTCCCAGCTCCCTCAGCCGCTCCTGGGGCTCCAGCCCCTTCCCAGCTCCCTTCCCTGCCCTGGACACGCTCCAGCCCCTCCAGGGCTCTCCCGCCCTGAGGGCCCAGAACTGGACACAGCCCTGGAGGGGTCTCAGCACAGGGGGACAACCCCAGCCCTGGTCACCACAACATTTTGGGATCATTTTCCATGCCAGTGCTGTTGAGCTTTTCACCTTTTAATTTAAGGCATTCAGCCCCTCTCAATATAAATTTACCTTCTTGTTTGTAGCTCTCTAGGACCCCCAGGCAGCACCACCCAGGCCTGGAATGTTTCTGTGGTGCTCAACCAGTCTGGAACCCTGTTCCCATTAAAAATGGAAAGACAACACAGCCCAGGGATGTTTATTAGTGTGAGGAAGAAGTGAAATAGGGATTTTTATTCAGCTGCAGCTAAAGGTCCCTGCACAGGAGTTCAACAGTAAGATTTTTAAAATTCAAAACATAAGAATGAGCAGCACTTCATTGCAGAGTTGAAAGATAATTGTGCAATTAACGGTATGAGGTCAATAATGCCAGAGCTGGATGCTTCTGACAGATAGGGATAATCAATCCAGCCTCCAAATGAAAGGCTCAGAGGTAGCAGTGGAAAAATAACACAGTGCCAGTGTTTCCGTGCCCTAATGAACACCAGACAAGTCATTATTGACTGGTTTTTACTTATTTTAAGTGCCAGAGCACAAGTATCTGCTTTGATTAAATGGAACTTTAGAATTTTGCCTGAACTTAAGTTAAGTTCAGATTCTGCCCTGATCTAAGCAAGGACATTAATTTGGGAATGCAGAAAAGTCTCCTCGTGGCAGCTGCAGTGTCTGCTCAGGGAACTGCCAGGAAAATCCCCAGGAAAACTTCCTGTCCTGGCTTGTTGTGAAGGGAAAAGGGATCATCCGAGCTCTCCTCGTGTTGGGCAACACCCAGACTTGGCTGCATCAAAATTCCCTTAAACTGTGGCTCCGTGACTGGGATCAGCTGTGGCACCAGAGGGAGAATGAATCCAGAGCAGGGACCAGCAACCACAGATCCAGGGAGAGAAACGTGGAGCCCTGAGGTGCTGAATGTTGGCTGAGACATCCCTTCCCTGCTTTGTTTGTCCTGTGGAATCAGGAAAAGCCTCATGCCAGCATTTCAGCTGGAGTGTTCAGCTGGGGAAGGGAAGGATCCAGGGAGAGCTCAGAGCCCCTTGCAGGGCCTAAAGGGGCTCCAGGAGAGCTGGAGAGGGACTGGGGACAAGGCATGGAGGACCAGGAGCCAGGGAATGGCTTCCCAGTGCCAGAGGGCAGGGCTGGATGGGAGATTGGGCAGGAATTGTTCCCTGGGAGGGTGGGCAGGCCCTGGCACAGGGTGCCCAGAGCAGCTGGGGCTGCCCCTGGATCCCTGGCAGTGCCCAAGGCCAGGCTGGACATTGGGGCTTGGAGCAGCCTGGGACAGTGGGAGGTGTCCCTGCCATGGCAGGGGTGGCACTGGATGGGCTCCGAGGTCCCTCCCAACCCAAACCATTCCATGGTTCCATGATGAGCACGGACAGTGATCAATCACAGTGATGAGCTGACACCGGCGGAGAAGGAATCCCTTTCCACCGCCGCAGCTAAAGGCCGATCCCGAAGGCCTTGCTGAGCCTCTTCCACGCGTTTGCCGTGGCCAGGAAAAGCGGAGCAGCCGCTCCACCTGCGGCGCCGGGACTCGGCCGCTGCACCCGAGCGGGCAGCGCCGAGCGATTAACGGGATTAATGCGGGGATGCCGCAATCAGCGCGAGCACGTGACTCATTAGTCATCAATTAGGGGGCTCATCCGCACACGGCTGATTAAGGGCCATCAGTGCCTCAAATTAAGCACGGAAAAGATGTTTTAACGCAACCATATGGTTGTGCTTCAGAAGCAGTTAGAGCACAAATGGAGCGCATTGACGGCTCCTAACTGGCAATGAATGAGGGGAGAGTGGCCCAAATTTGTTTAGAGAGTTCCCCCTCCACTTTTGCTGCGATTTTTAATGTGATCTAATGAATAAGCAGAGTCAGCTTTAATTGCCGACTCGCTCTCCGATGAAAAAGAGCTTCCAAAAGACCCTTTTCCTCCTCCCTCCCTGCTGGAAAAACAGACCAGGGGAGATGATTTTTCCCCTGGACTGAAGGTAGGGCTTTGGTTTTCCCTTTCCTTTACTACGTGGTGCAATTCCGAGTTGCCCCATCCAAGTAGGAGCGAGGCTTTGCACGCTTGTCCAGGGAAAAGGTGGGAATTTGGCTGTGCTGGGGAGATTTTGGAGACGGGAGGGGTGGCAGGAGGAGATGTGTGGGGTGGGCACCTGCAATGGGCTCATGGCTATGGGAGGAGATGGAAAAGCTTCCTGGAGGAGGGGGTGGGACCGCTGTGGTGGGACGGTCACAGTGTCCTCCAGTTACCACAGAATCCTGGGATCCCTGAGGCTGGAAAAGCCCTCCCAGCCCAGCCAGGCCCAGCTGTGCCCCATGCCCACCTTGTCCCCAGCCCAGAGCACTGAGTGCCACCTCCAGCCCTTCCTGGGACACCTCCAGGGATGGGCACTCCAAACCTCCCTGGGCAGCCCCTGCCAAGGCCTGAGCTCCCTTTCCATGGGGAAATTCCTCCTGGTGTCCACCCTGAATGCCAAGAGAGAGAGAATTGTACTGGCCCAGGAGAGCCCAGAGCGTCCCCACTGGGGGAATGTTTGTGAGCTGGGGCAACCACTCACAGCCAGCTCAAGTCTAAGGGGAGATCCTGGCTCTGCTCTCCAGGTGCTGCTCGGTCAGGCCCTTGACAGCTGAGGGGGAATGACAAAATAAGAGATGAGGCTCCTACCCAGCTTTATCGTCAGCCTGTGGAGCAGAGGGGGTTTGCAAATTATAAATACGAACACTGCCTTCTTTGGGGGATGGTTCATTGTTTTCAGTGAAATCACAGAAACAGGGAAAGGTTTGGGGTGGGAGGGACCTCAAAGCCCATCCAGTGCCACCCCTGCCATGGGCAGGGACACCTCCCACTGTCCCAGGCTGCTCCAAACCTGGCCTTGGACACTGCCTGGGATGGGACAATCTTTCCTTCTGTCCTGGAGTGAGGAGGAGACAATCCCTGAGTGCCGGGTTTGACCCCCTGGGGATGAGTGAGGAGGAGGAACCAGAGAGATTTGGGGGAACCCTCTGGGATTCCCTGGGGCTGATCCCTGGCTGGGAAATGATCCCGCTCACCTTTCCCAGCAGAAGGAAGGGAACCAACTGCTGATGTTCAGTTCCACCTGACAATTACCCCAGTGCCACCCCCGGGCTGAGGGAATTGGTGACACTGGGGACGCTGCTCTTCCTGCCACGGTGGCCTTTGGGAAGTGTCACTGCTGGATCCTTTCCATTACCTGATTTTAATTAACCCCTGGAGCCCTTTGTGTGGCCGGTGGTGTCAGTGGGGCCCTCAATAGAAGCCCCCTTGTCACAAAATTTGGGAACAAGCTCCTCTTGAATGGGCCCAATGAGCGGGGGGGCTGCTCCCTCCCTAATCCCACGTTTCAGAGCACGAGCGGGGGACAAAAGGCAGCTCCTGCAGCTTTCTGTGCCTTGATTCCGTGTGACACGTCCAGCCTGCCTTTGTCCCGCCGGGAGGACGCTCCAGCTCCGCGCGGGACACACTCCTGGAATGTCATGGAGCTGAACCGGCCCCGGAGCCCCAGGAGAGGCCGGGGCCATCCCACTGGAAAACCCGGATGCACTGAGTTTGGTTGGTCTCTTTTTCCTTCCTTGTACTCCTGTAAGGATGTGATTCCACCCAAGAAGTCCAGGATTATCAGGTTTTGCCATGGCAACGCGTTATTATAAATGCAAATGGAAAAGGGGGAAGCCTTTGGTGCTCCTAATGAGATGACAAACGGGAATAACACTGAAATATTCCATGTACTTTGAAACTGGAAAAATCCTCCTCTCCTCTGCCATCTTTTTTTCTGGAGAGCTGCTCAAGAGGTTCTGGCTGGAGCCCGGGGACGAATTAATTTAGTTTAATTTCATTTTTATTTAGAGAGTGCTGGGGTTGACACTTCACCTGCACCACTGGAAGGGCGGAGTGGCTGCTGCTGGTTTGGGAATCTGCTCTCCAGAAGGGCAAGGAAAAGATCAGTGGGAACATCACTCCTTTTAAACGAGGATTTCATAAGCAGAAGCTGTTCTCCCCTGACCTTGCATTTGTATTTACAGCACCTGAGCCAATCGCACTTTCATTAGACATTTTCTGTGTGTCGAATAAGGAACTAATTGGGTTTAATTCTGACAAAGAGAAGCCTCAGCCTGTGTGGAGTTGATTAAGAGTAAAATGCTCTGCAGGACCTTGTACAGAGAGCACCTGCAGCATCTTTTTCTAAAATTATCCATCAGTATTTCCCTTCTTCGCTTGTGCAGAAAACTTTAGAGAGTACCATGAAAAGCAGCACTGAGCAGCCTCAGTGCCAGCTCACTCCCACCTCAGGGGAAGAGGAGAAGTTTGAATTGTTGCACGTGCCAATCCCAGCTACTTTTCATGCAAAAGAAAGAAAAAGCCCCAAAACCACTCTGAGGGCACCGGCCTGGTGCCATCCCAGATTTCCACATGTAAACAGCAGCGTGTGGGGACACCTCCCCTTTTGGGACTCTCCAGCAGATCCTGTTTGCACAGTAAGGAGCCTTTCCAGGGATTCCCAGTGGTTTCGGGCTGGTTACCAAAGCTGAAAGCAGCTGCTCCTCACTCCCCTGGTTTGTCTGCAAACCCCAGTCAGGCGTCTCCCCCCATTCACGGAGCCTCTTTCAAGGTCCTTTAAAAATCCATTTCTTTAATGCTCCTGCAAACTCCTCCCTGCCCGCCCAGCATTTTTTTTTTGCTAATTTGATGAAGACCACACACATAAAATCAAATGCTTTTGTCATTTGCTTCTCATTGTCCCCTTTTGGTGAAAGGAAGCATCGCCTGCGTCGTGTGATCATAAACATCGGAGTTCAGAGCTGGCACCTCTCCAAATGTTCATTTTTCAGGGCAGCATTTGGGATAATTGTGGGGCTTCATGGTAACTATCAATTATGGGACTGGCTGGAAGCATCAGGACAGTTCTTGAGTGCTGAGAGTGCCCAGGGCAGGGAAGGGAGCTGGGAAGGGGCTGGAGCCCCAGGAGCGGCTGAGGGAGCTGGGAAAGGGGCTCAGGCTGGAGCAAAGGAGGCTCCGGGGGGACCTTGTGGCTCTGCACAAGTCCCTGACAGGAGGGGGCAGCCGGGGGGGTCGGGCTCTGCTGCCAGGGAACAGGGACAGGAGGAGAGGGAACGGCCTCAGGCTGGGCCAGGGGAGGCTCAGGGTGGACAGCAGCAGGAATTTCCCCATGGAAAGGGAGCTCAGGCCTTGGCAGGGGCTGCCCAGGGAGGTTTGGAGTGCCCATCCCTGGAGGTGTCCCAGGAAGGGCTGGAGGTGGCACTCAGTGCTCTGGGCTGGGGACAAGGTGGGCATGGGGCACAGCTGGGCCTGGCTGGGCTGGGTGTAACTCCCAGGGAATGATTTGAACGAATAACAAATGTGAAAACCATCCTGACTGAAATCTCACACACTTCTTCCCAAATCCTCGCAATTCACTGGTTCTGAGACAATCCCTACTACTGGACTGGGATCTATCCAGGCAAATAGGGAATAGATGGGATTTCATCTTAGAAAGAAGAAAGTCTTCACAAAACCACCAAATGAACCTGATGGAATGAAAAGGAGATGTTGTGTCCAAATGAGCAGCTGAGCTGATAAAGGCTGGATGAGGTCCAAAGAGCTGATAAGAGATTGCAGTGGTGACAGCACCAGGACCCACGTGTGTCTCACCACTGCAGGAGTTGTAGCAAAGTTGGGATCATGGTCAGTCTTGAGGTTTTTTCCCAGGGCTTTTGAGTGATGTTACTCCTGCCAGACTCTGTGAATAACCCCCATGTCTGTACAGTGTTTGTATTCATTTACTCTTATTCATTCTGCAGAAGGAATTGTCTCCAGAACTGTTCCCTCTAACTTCCAGGAATGACACACACAGGTGAGGCCCTTCCAGCTGGGAACATTCCTGCTCTCTGAAGATCCACCTGCTCCATGAAACATGGGGATTTTCCCATTCTCAATCTGTATTTCAGCTCCTCCCTTTTGTGCCAGGTGAACTGGTACCAGAAGCCTGGTGGGTGGGTTTGCTCTTTGGTTGGGAATGCTGCTGGAAGCGCATTTGGGATCCAATAAACTGTAACAAACCTGAGTCTGCTCCTCTAAGTGCTTAAAAATGGTCACATCCAAAAAAAAATTGCACTTAAACTAAGAACTTCAAGCCTTTCCCTCCAGTGTTTGCTGCTGGATATGTCATAGGAACAGACAGAGATCCCAGGATCCCTGAGGCTGGAAAAGCCCTCCCAGCCCAGCCAGGCCCAGCTGTGCCCGATGCCCACCTTGTCCCCAGCCCAGAGCACTGAGTGCCACCTCCAGCCCTTCCTGGGACACCTCCAGGGATGGGCACTCCAAACCTCCCTGGGCAGCCCCTGCCAAGGCCTGAGCTCCCTTTCCATGGGGAAATTCCTGCTGCTGTCCACCCTGAGCCTGCCCTGGCCCAGCCTGAGGCCGTTCCCTCTCCTCCTGTCCCTGTTCCCTGGCAGCAGAGCCCGACCCCCCCGGCTGCCCCCTCCTGTCAGGGACTTGTGCAGAGCCACAAGGTCCCCCCGGAGCCTCCTTTGCTCCAGCCTGAGCCCCTTTCCCAGCTCCCTCAGCCGCTCCTGGGGCTCCAGCCCCTTCCCAGCTCCCTTCCCTGCCCTGGACACGCTCCAGCCCCTCCAGGTTTCTCCTGAAGACACTGAAGAAACATCTTCATTAAATCCTACCTTTATTTTAAATTTATTTTCCTTCCCTGTTGCTTCTGAGCACAGAAACCCAAGCCAGCATCTTCCCCGAGCCAGTAATTCCAAAGGCTCAGCCAGGGAGACAGGTAACAGGATTCCCTCCCTTTGTGCTCCCGCGCTAAAAACTCCCCTTGCCCTGGATGTGGGCTCTTCCCAGCTTTCCAAACCTCGTCGCATGGGGAGAAAAAGCAAGCGGAGAGAAGGAGAGGATTCGTGAGCAGCAGTGCAGCCTAACGGCCACCACAGCGCACACCCTGGGAAGCTGGAGCCACCCGGCTGCGGGAATGACCGCTGGGAACCTGCACAGGGGTCCCTGGGGGCACCTGGGGAGTTCCTGGGGGGCACCTGCAAGACGCTCCTGGCTCAGGAATTCCTCAGCATTTAGCCCAAGCCAGGCACAGCGAATCCCGGGCCAGGAAGCCCTGCCCGAGCCAGGACAGCCCCAGCGGCTCCAGAGCCTGGGCACAAAGCTGCCAGGAATGCACCACAAAGACCCCAGTGCCCTGTCCTGTCCCCCAGTGCCCTGTCCCGTCCCCCAGTGCCTTGTCCTGCCCCCCAGTGCCCATCCTCCCTGTCCTGAGCTGTCCCCGCAGTGCCCTGTCCCATTCCCACATCCCGCTGTTCCCATGCCAGGCAGCTCCGATGAGGATCTGCCATGCTTGCCCAGCAGCTGTCCCGGGTCCGTCCCCTCCAGTGCTTCCCAGTTTGCGGTGACAGAGCCGTGCCCCAGTGGCAACCGGAGCTGCCCGGAGACGCCAGCGGGGGCTGAAGAGAAATTCCAAGCACGAGGAAAACTCGAGCCATCTCCGTGTTCCGCCGGCTGTGTCCCAGCCTGGCCAGGGAAGCCGAACTGGAGAAGGGCAGCGCTGCCGGAGCTTCCCCTGGGAAGCAGCGGGAGATTTGGGGCGGTGGCTCGGGACAGGCATGACCCGAATTGCATAGCCCTCGAGAGGAAACCTGGGACTGAGCCACAGCGAGCCCTGGGAGGTTTAGGGAGGTCTGAGAAGGTCGGGGAGGTTTGGGAAGGGCTGGGGAGCTCAGGGGCGGGTTGGGAAGGTCTGGGGAGGTCTGGGGAGCTCAGGGCAGGGCTGGGAAGGTCTGGGGAGCTCAGAGCAGGGCTGGGGAGCTCAGGGGAGCTCAGGGCAGGGCTGGGACAGGACCAAACCGGGACACCCGGCAGGGCCGGGCCGCGCTCCCCACGCCCCCGGTGCCGCTGCGCTGCGGCCGCGCCACCAGCGCCCCCCGGCGGCCGCGCGCGGAGCTGCAGGAGCCGCGCCACCCCCGGGACCGGACCGGGACAGAACCGGGACAGGGCCAGGATCGGGACCGGGGTTCGTGTGCTCGGATCAGAACCGGGAGAGAGACAGGGACAGGACAGGATGGGGGTTTGTATGCTCGGGACAGAACCGGGACCAAACCGGGACAGGATCGGGACCGGGGTTCGTGTGCTCGGGACAGAACCGGGACCAAACCGGGACTGGGGCTGGTGTGGCTTGAGGCCGGTTCCTCTCCTCCTGTCCCTGTTCCCAGGGAGCAGAGCCCAATGCCGCCCAGCTGCCCTCTCCTGTCAGGGAGCTGTGCAGAAGGACAGTGTCTCACTGTCCCTGTGGAAAGCAGCACAGGAGCAAAACCACAACCCTGTTACCACAGATGCTCATTTTTCATCAAAAAAAAAGTGTTCCCAAGATAGCACCACCCATTCCTTCAACATTCCACGTTTTATTGAGTTTGGCTGGATTCAGGGTTGGTTGTGGTTCATGAGTTCAATAAATATTGCAGAACTGCCTGAAGCCCTGTTGAGTTCGAGCACTGAGTGGGTACAGGAGCAGTAAATTGATAAGAGGTGTAAAAGATCTAAGAACTACCTGGGGTGGAGAAATGGAGCTCTCTGAAAAGAGATGGCAGGTGACCTTCACCGATGGCACGTGCCCCTCACAAGATGGCACACAAGGACAGCACTGGCCCCCCTGCCAGGAAACTGCCTGAGCAGTTAGACTGAATCAGTGACTTTAATGCAGAATAAAATGCAGGGCAGCAGCTCTGCCTTTCCTGGCCCCACTGCAGAGGGATGTTCAGCCAGTGCCACGCTCTGCCCTGGCAGCTGAGGGAAGAGGAGCAACGGCCCGGGAAGAAACACCCCTTCCACCTGTCAGCTCCTCCCAAAGGCTTTCTGGGAAGACCAGAGGAGGGAACAAGGAGAGGGAGCAGCAGTGGGAGGAGGCTCTGGCAGGGTGGGAACACTCCAGGTGTGTCAGCTGGACACAGGCGCTCCTGTGCCCTGGCAGACACTGAACACACCTACCCCGGGAGGGTTCCCAGCCAAGGAAAAGGGACCAGCCAGGGGTGCTGCCTCCTCTGGGCCACGAGGAACAGTCTTTGGTGACTGCAAGGCACAGTCTGGAGTGCCCAGGACAGAGCTGTAAGTGGCACCAGCACCTCCCTGTCCTCGGTCCCGCCTGCAGGGTTCCATGGAAGGCCACGCCAGGGCACGGAAATCCCTGGGAAGCCCAGCTACTGAAGCGATGCTCACCCTATCCCTGTGCCCCATCCCTGCAGATGGGGAAGCTACACTACCCCCCTCCCAGCCCCAGCCCTCTGCATCCTCACGTTATTCCGGACACTCCCATCCCAGCAGCTCCGGCCAGACGGAATGGCTCTGCCGGAGCCGTGGGCGATCCCTTAGGAGCCACACATCAGGCACTCCTCCCTGTTCTCCAGGGAGCACACCATGGCTGCCTTGTTCCTCTCCTTCTCCTCCTCCTCCCTGGAGGCCTTCTCCCGCTCCCGCAGCTTCTCCTTGTTGAGGGTGAACTGGATGGGGTTGGCAGCTGGCTTTGTCCGGAGATAGTACATCCCGGTCTTGAGGCCCTGGGCACACAGCAGGAGCCTCAGGGCTGGGAGCAGCAGTGCAGGCACCCCCAGCTCTGCTGCTCTGGAGATACTCCAGGGGAAAACCTCATTCTTGGAAGGAAACAGCCATTCGCCCTTCCCAGAATCAGTGAGACCAACTTGCTGTGCCACAACTTACCAGTCCCTGTGTGCCAAACTTACCGGCCCCAGTTGTTGGGAATGAGCCCCCCCCCGTCCCAGGTAGTGCCCCATTTGTCAGGAACAAGCCCCCAGCCCAGCTAATGCCCCGTTTGTGGGGAGGAAGCCCCCTGCTGTACCTGCTTCCAGCCATAGAAGTGCATGCTGGTGAGCTTCCCGTAGTTGGGCTCGGCGATGTGGATGTTCAGGGACTGGCTCTGGTCGATGAAGGCCCCTCTGTCTGCAGCCATCTTCAGGATGGTTTTTTGGGAGATCTCCCACACGGTCTTGTAGAGCTGCTTCAGGTCATCGGGAATCTCAGGGATGTTCTGGAAGGAACAGGAGGAGTTTCCCAGTGTGGAAAGCACTGACTGCACAAATATCCCCATTTATAACATGGAATTCTTCAGTGATTGCTGGGGCTCCAGCAGTCCTGACTGGAACTGAGGCTTGCACAGCTGAGTTCTATCCCTGAATCCAAACACAGAATCCCAGAATGGTTTGGGTCTAGAGGGAGCCTAAAGCTCACCTCATTCCAGCCCTGCCATGGGCAGGGACACCTCCCACTGTCCCAGGCTGCTCCAAGCCCCAATGTCCAGCCTGGCCTGGGACACTGCCAGGGATCCAGGGGCAGCCCCAGCTGCTCTGGGCACCCTGTGCCAGGGCCTGCCCACCCTCCCAGGGAACAATTCCTGCCCAATCTCCCATCCAGCCCTGCCCTCTGGCACTGGGAAGCCATTCCCTGGCTCCTGGCCCTCCAGCCCTTGGAAACAGTCTCTCTCCATGTTTCCTGTTGGCTCCTTTAGGTCCTGGAAGGCCACAGTTAGGTCACCCTGGAGCCTGCTCTTCTCCAGTCTGAATAATCCCAATTCTCTCAGCCTTTCCTTGCATGAGAGGTGCTCCATTCCTCTGATAACCTGGTGGCCTCCTCGTGACATCCTGTGTCTGCAAGCACCAAGCACACACGCAAACACCCTCAGCTCCCCCTCAGCAGTTCCATGTGGATAGGCTGGAGATCAGGGAAAGGTTCTTCCCCCAGAGGCTGCTGGGCACTGCCCAGGCTCCCCAGGGAATGGGCACGGCCCCGAGGCTGCCAGAGCTCCAGGAGCGTTTGGACAGCGCTGCCAGGGATGCCCAGGCTGGGATTGCTGGGGGGTCCGTGCAGGGCCAGGGGTGGCACTGGGTGATCCCTGGGGGTCCCTTCCAGCACAGCAGATTCCATGACACCCCCTGCTACGAAATCACCCCTTTATCATCTTTCTGGTAGAGTGGGAATCCAGAATAAGCAGCACCTGCCTGGCAGGAATCCCTGCCCTGCTCCCCCTATACCTGGATGGAGCCATTGTGGGCGATGATCTGGTTCTTCATCTCCTCGTTCCACAGGCCCCTCTCTGTGAGATCCTTCAGCAAGTGGGGATTCACAACCTGGGAGGGGCAGAAGGCAGAAGTTTTTAAATGGTTGAACAAGATCCTGCACATTCCTGACAGACTCTCACCCCTGGAAGTGCTCCAGGCCAGGCTGGACAGGGCTTGGAGCAACCTGGTGTAGTGGAAGGTGTCCCTGCCCATGGCAGGGGCTGGAACTACATGATCTTTAAGGTCCCTCCAAACCAGTCTGGGATTCTACTGGACATGGCAAATTAGAAAGGGGAGTGTATGGAACTGCCCTGCATGAGGAACTCCAAAAGATGGGAAAAGGAGAGATCTTGCTGTGCCAGGGCCACTGGGCACAACCTGAGTTCCTAAAGAAGGGTGTAAACAAGAAAACTGATGTCAGGAGGGGAAAGAACAGAATAGGGGCAGGCTGAGTATCGGGAAGAAAACACAGCCACCTTTTCCTGCTGGGACTGGGGTCCCTGTCCCACAGCTCTTCCCTGCCCTACACAGGGAGGCAGGGCAACAATCCTGCTGTTCTACCTCCCCACTCCTGTCTGGGGTGATCCTGCAGCCAGGAGAAATGGAGAACACTGAGACACCCCAGAGGGGATGGACACATCTCCCAAACAGGGACGGACTCCCCTTGTCTCCAGAGGGGTCTTTGCTAACTCCAGTCTCCTGAACTCAACTTGAACTCAACTCCCTTCCCTAACCAACAGACCCCTCTGGGCCTGTGGAGCTCTGCCATGGCCCCTTCAGACTTTTGAGTGCTTCACAGCTCGGTCTCAGCTGCTCTTCCCATGTCCCTTCCGTCACATCACCAGCTCCCCCCGAGCAGTCACTCCTGCAGCCCATCTTGAGGCCCCACAAAGGTTTTTCCCAGAGGAAAGCAGCACTTGCTTGTAATTTCACCTATTCCACGGTGACTGTGGAACACACAAAGCTGGACTCGTGCAGCACCCAGTGCTCCAGGTCCCCATGGTGCTTGGACACAAACATCCAGCTGAACTGAGCCCCCACGTGTGAGGCCTCCCCTTGTCTTCCTTTGTCATAACAAATAAAGAAACAGCAAAGCTCTTCCCAGAGCTTACCTGGAACTCCCCCGAGAGGACCCTGCGTGTGTAGATGTTGCTGGTGTAGGGCTCGATGGACTCATTGTTGCCCAGGATCTGGGCAGTGGAAGCCGTTGGCATGGGGGAAATGAGGAGGCTGTTCCTGACACCGTACCTGGGGGCAACGGGCAAAGTTAGGGAGCTGCAGCCAAGGGAGACAGGACAGAGCCAGGAACAGCACGGACTGGGAAATCCAGGATAACCTGCAAAGCCTCACATCACTCACAGGGAAAAGGGAAGCACCACTGAACTGGCACTGTGGGTCAAGTGGAAGTGGAATTAAGGGCTTTGCTATTTTCATAAACGACTCAGTCACAGGATGGGGTGCAGGGAAGACAATCTGCCAGGCACTGCTCAACCCACAGCCCTGAGGCAGAACTGAACCAGCAGCCCATGAAGAGGCTGAAGCCTCTCCACACACGGGACAGGGGACAGATTTACCACATTTAAAAATAAGAGCCAAACAGAATTAGTCCATGACAGGCACTTCACAATTCAGTGATTCCTGTCTTCAGGATGTTCAAGGCTCAGCTTTTCCCCGGCAGCAGGGGAGAGCCCCTAAGCCCAGCTCATGGCTCACTCCTCACTATGTTTGTTTGCTGATCCATCTGAGATGGAATTAGAGCTCAGCTAAAGCAGAGCAGTGAGGGTGGGCTCCTCTGCCTGGGAAGGACAAAAATGAAAGAAAGCCACCCAAAAAACAGCTCTGAGGAAAGATCTGCTGGGGTGGAGGGAACACATGGGGCTGTTTTTACACTTGGACCCTACCTTTAGTTCTCAGTAGACAGAACATACCAAATTCATAACCAAGGCCAGGCTGGACATTGGGGCTTGGAGCAGCCTGGGACAGTGGGAGGTGTCCCTGCCCATGGCAGGGGTGGCACTGGATGGGCTTTGAGGTCCTTCCCACCCAAACCAGTCTGGGTTTTATCTCACATCTACTACAAACCATGCAGGGTTACTCACTTGGCAATCTTCTCCTTCAAAGCCTTCCAGTCCCAAAGGTCAGAGGGGGTGACGTTCCACATGTCATACTGAAGGATCTGAGGAACACAGTTTAGTCCAAATTAGAGAAGGCACTCTTTTCTCAATGTTTTATAAACCCCATTGGAAATGGACCTGTTATTCCTATTAACTCTTCTCTCCAACTAGCTCCTGTATGACCCAACAAACGCTTGATCTTGTGACTGCTCCAGGGCTCGTCTTTTCAAATCAGAGAATCACAGTGGGAAGGGACCCACAGGGATCACCCAGTCCCACCCCTGGCCCTGCACAGACCCCCCAGCAATCCCAGCCTGGGCATCCCTGGCAGCGCTGTCCAAACGCTCCTGGAGCTCTGGCAGCCTCGGGGCCGTGCCCATTCCCTGGGGAGCCTGGGCAGTGCCCAGCAGCCTCTGGGGGAAGAACCTTTCCCTGATCTCCAGCCTGAGCCTGCCCTGGCCCAGCTCCAGCCGCTCCCTGGCTGCTGTCCCTGGCCCAGGAGCAGAGATCGGAGCTGTCCCTGCGCTGCCCCTCGGGAGGAGCTGCAGCCCCGGGGAGCTCTGCCCTCAGGCTCCTCCAGGCTGAGCTGACCAGGTGACCTCGGGCGGCCCCTGCAGACCCTTCCCCATCCTCCTGTCCCTCCTTTGGACACTCTCTTGGATCTTTCTTACACGGAGACACCCAGAGCTGTCCCCAGCACTGGAGGTGAGGCTGCCCCAGCCCAGAGCAGAGTGGGACAATCCCCTCCCTAGCCAGGCTGGTGATGCCGGCCCTGGTGTGGGATGGCCCTCCTGGCTCCAGGGCACTGCTGACTCAGATCCCACTTGCCATCAGCCAGGTCCCTGCAGCAGCCCAGGCACAGGATCAGCCTTCCAGAGCTTTTCCCTGCCCCAGTCCCTAGCACTCACCCCCTTGCTGACCGGAGAGCCTTCGTAGGTGTCGTAGGGGCCCTGCTCCCTGGCCAGCTCACAGCTGGCCTCCAGGGCCCCATAGTAAATGGTCTCGAAGATGTGCTGGTTGAGGCGCTGCGCCTCGGCGCTCTCAAAGGGGAACCTCATGAGGATGAAGGCGTCGGCCAGGCCCTGCACGCCGATGCCGATGGGGCGGTGCCGGCGGTTGGAGCGCTCGGCCTGCAAGGACAGCACAGACAGGGTTAACTCCAGCACAGCTGCGGGGGAAACCAGGCTGGGATGGGCCTCTGGGAGCAGAACCTCCTGCTGCAACGTGCCATGAGCTCTGCATCAGCACACCTTCCATCCTGCCCAGGGCCCCCCTGTCTGCTGTTTGCTGAGACCCAGACTGAGTTTCTTAGAACTCAGCATACATTGTGATTGTTTAACCCAGCCAGGATTTAGCAGTGAACACTCAGCACATTCTGATAAATGAAGACATTTAACAGAGCAGAATCGCAGAGTCACAGAACCACTGAGGTTGGGAAATCCCTCTGAGCCCACCAAGTCCAACTGTTCCGCAGCAGTGCCAAGGCCACCACTGACCACGTCCCCAGGTGCCACATCCACATGGATACTAAACCCCTCCTAGGGATGAGGACTTCACACTGCCCTGGGCAGCCTGTGCCATTTTCCATTATGAAATTTTTTCTAATGTTCAACTTAAACCTCCCCTGGCACAGGTTGAGGCCATTTCTTCTTGTCCTGTCCCTTGTTCTCTGGGAGCAGAGCTTGACCCCCACCTGGCTGCCCCCTCCTGCCAGGGAGCTGTAAAACCAACCAAAATGAGTTACACCCTCTCAGGATCTTTCCAGGATCCTTCCCACTTCCCACTCTGTTCCTAGTGCTGGTCTGTGCTTTATGGAAATTCTCACACATGAAAAAAATTCCAATGGCAGAACCAGAGTGGGAGGCTTTTCCTACAACTGCTTCACTATGGAACTGCTCTGGGTTGAAGCTCAGGCAGGCACTGACAGGTCCCACCTGGGAACAGGTGGCTAACAGAGCTCCCAACAGATCTGTGGAGTTTCCCTGTGACTCCTTGTGTCCCACACTGCTCTGGGATTGCTCTGGGCAGGATTCAGCCCTGCCCCAGCCCAGCACTCACCTCTGGCACAGGGTAGTAGTTGATATCAATGATTTTGTTGAGGTTTCGGACTATGACCTTGGTGACCTCAGCCAGCTTCTTGAAGTCGTAGGTGTGCTCAGGGGTCACGTACATGTTTAGGGCGATGGAGGCCAGGTTACACACAGCCACCTGCGGGCAGAGACAGGGAACCATTGGGAATGGGCCAAGAACACACAGCTCAGCTCCACAGCAGCTCCCTGTCCAGACTGCACAGAAGCAACCCACCAGGGAACCTGCCAGGCTGGGAAAGTGCACCCCTTGATCCTCTGGCACCTCAGAAGTTGTGCAAAAGGTAACAACAATTCAGGAAAGTTCAGTAGAAATTGGTATGACTAGAAAAATCCTGCCCTGATCAGTTCTACTGCCTGGAAACCAGCCTTACACAGAATCCCAGAAGGGTCTGGGTTGGAAGGAACTTTCAAACCCATCTTGTTCCTTGTCACTTTCCCTTTGAAGGCTGTCTTGTGTCATCCCAAATCCTCCACAGGAGCGGGAAGGGAACCCACAGTCAGTGGAAGAGCTGTGAGTACTCAGGTCAGAACTTTCTCAGCTGCCTGCTCCCTTCCCCAAGCAACAGTCAGACACATCCCAGAGAGCTGCCACAGGAGCAGCCCCAGCTTTCCCCAACGCTCCCAGCTCCTGTTCTGCACCCACCTCCTCCTTGCTGGTGTATTCCACGATCTCGGTGCACAGGTTGCTGCACTTGATGGTGCCCAGGTTCTGCTGGTTGCTCTTCCTGTTGCAGGAGTCCTTGTAGAGCATGTAGGGGGTGCCAGTCTCAGTCTGGGACTCGATGATGGCGTACCAGAGCTGCTGGGCCTTCACCACCCTGCGCACGCGGCCCTGCCGCTCGTAACTGCAACACACACGGAGCCCTGTCAGCCCCAGAGCCCCCCAAACCAGGGAAAGAGTCCTTTTAACTCCTCGGGGTCTGGGGCAGCCAAGGGCCTCCTCACTGCTGAGCTCTGAACTAGCACGGGGAGCCCTCACAGCAGGGCAGCAGCACTGTCCTTGTTGAAGGGAAACAAATCTGTCACTACAGCAGTCACACAGCAATTCCACACAAAGCCACGGAGTGCTTTGAGTGGGGATCGCTCCAGGATGTCCCTCTAACAGGCTGAAATGGTCACTCACACACAGCTCCACCCTGACAGGTCACAGTGTGAAGGACACATCCCCATCCTCACATATTTATCAATCTGACAATGAGCCCAGTGGCCACTTCTGAGCCCCCTCCAAACCTGTGCCACAGCCCCAGATCCTGCAGGCAGCTCTGGGAGAGGATGGCACCACTTACAGGTCTGCTCACTCTTCCTACCTCTCATAGAGCTTCTCAAATTCCTCTCCCCAGACATCATCGAGGCCAGGACACTCATTTGGGCACATTAAGGACCAGTCCTGTAAGGAGGAAAAATATTCAGAGGAAATCTTCAGGCACTCTGTTAATTAAAGCTGTGGCTGCCCCTGGATCCCTGGCAGTGTCCAAGGCCAGGCTGGACACTGGGGCTTGGAGCAGCCTGGGACAGTGGGAGGTGTCCCTGCCATGGCAGGGGTGGCACTGGATGGGCTTTAAGGTCCCTCCCAAGCCAAACCAGTCTGGGATCCTGTGAAATACAAGCAGGCATAGGAAGAACAGTGTACTGAGGAAATGTTGATGCTTTAAGGAAACCCCAGAGTCAAAACAGCCCAACGGTCCAAGAACATGTCATTGGCTGTAAGATTAAGCAAAGTATCCCACTGGAGTTGTCCAGCTCCATTCTCTGCCTGCACAGCCAAGTTCCCAAACAAGGTGCAGAAGCTCTTCCAGGAAGGTCCTGGAAGGAACAAGGAGCAAAGCAGCTCTGCAGCCCTTCCTGAGGTCCTTCCAGGGCTGCTCACCTGCTCCTCCACTACCAGACCTTTTCTGTGCCAGCCAAGTTCTCACCTGGTTGGTTTCCACTCGCTTCATGAAGAGATCAGGGATCCAGAGGGCAAAGAACAGGTCCCTGGCTCGCTGCTCTTCTTTCCCAGTGTTCTTCTTCAAGTCCAGGAACTCAAAGATGTCCAGGTGCCATGGCTCCAGGTAGATGGCAAAAGCCCCAGGTCTCTGGGACATGGAACACAACCTGGATCAGAACAAACTGTCCTTGGAAAGAAACCTCCTGCCCTGCTCCTGAGCGCACACAACACCCCAAACTAGCTGGGAACTGGGGGGCAACACCAGGGGAACACCAGACACCAACACAAGGGGAAAAATGCTCTTTTCTGATTATGTGTCACCCACAACCACTCCATCAGCTCCCTGATGTTCATGGGACAACCCTTCCCAGTGTGGAAGCTCTCCCATTACCCGAGGCTCCCTTCTGGACCCTCCTGAGAGGTACCTTGTTTCCACCTTGATCCACGTAACGGGCGGTGTTGTTGTAGACCCTCAGCATGGGAACGAGCCCGTTGGAATTCCCGTTTGTCTGCAGAGGCACAGGACAACCATCAGCACTGAAAAGCAACTCCCTGCAGGGGCTGGCCTGCATTTCCTGTGGGTCTTTCATTGCTCTGCAGAGCTCTTATACTGATCAACGTCAATTATTTCCACTCCCATCCCCACGCTTTTTCTGACAAAAATTTATTTATCAGCTACGTGTCACAGAGCTAATAAAATGTCCCTTCTAACTTCTTGCCCCTACATTATGTCACCTAAAGGCTTGCAGGGTCTGCACACACTGTGACAAGAAACCCCAAACACACATCCACAGACAGTCTGGGGCAGCTAGAGACACAGACAGGCAAAGGGCTAGTGCACGAGTCTCTGGGCATATTGCTAGGGTGCCAATAGATAAACATTGGAATTGCCTGACCAAACAGTGGAGTAAGATGCTCTTTCTGGAAGGATTTCTATCAGGAAGCCAAACACCGAGGAAAACCAACCTTCCTGCCTTTGGCCAAGGGACTACAGAGGGAGGCTCACTGCTGTGTGAGCTGAGTGAGGAGCAGCACTGCTTTGGCAGCCAGAGGGAAGGCATTTCCTGGGAGCAGCAGGAGTGGCCTTGTGCTGGACACTCACCCCAGCAATGTAGCTGCCCGTGGCGCGGATGCAGCTCACAGCAAGGCCAATGCCCCCAGCAGACTTGGAGATGAGGGCACACTGCTTCAGGGTGTCGTAGATGCCCTCGATGCTGTCGTCCTTCATGCACAGCAGGAAGCAGCTGAAGGAAACAAATGGTGTCAGTGGACAAAGATGGGAAGGAAAAGTCGCAAGTGTTTCACCAGGCTGCAACAACCAGGGCAAACATGGGACCTTTAATGTGCTCCACAAAGCAACCCCACAGGTGTGGAATAAAGGACAGCTTCAGAAAACAGCAAGAGCAATACTCGTACTGCTGATACCTCTGCTACCAAACATGTTTAATCATAGGATCATGGAATACTTTGAGTTGGAAGGGACCTACAAGGATCAGAGTCCAGTTTCTGGTCCTGCACAATCCCAGCCTGGGCATCCCTGGCAGCGCTGTCCAAACGCTCCTGGAGCTCTGGCAGCCTCGGGGCCGTGCCCATTCCCTGGGGAGCCTGGGCAGTGCCCAGCAGCCTCTGGGGGAAGAACCTTTCCCAATACATTGATACAAACCTTTCTAAAATATAATCCTCCCTCTGATATATATGATCTCAGAAGTCTATCTGTTATGCTTGCTGCTTTTAGAAAAGAATTACCAGGATTTGGTAACCTGCAGCAGACCATGCACATCAGGAACTTTCCAATATAATACAGCCATGGAAAGGTTTCCATTAGCTCTAGAGTTTACAGAAACATGGGTATTTTTCCCCAAAGACAGCTAAAACTTGACAGCAGCTGCTCAGAACTTCATAAAAACATGCACAGAAATTCAGCTGCTAATTTCAGAGGCTGTGCAAGTGTCTCACTCGAGCAGATGTGATTCCTAAGCCTTTCCCTGTGCCCAGGAATGCATTAAGGAGAGGGAGAGCACCTGGAGAGCTGGGGGCGGTTGGTGCCTGCATTGAAGAGCGTGGGCGAGGCGTGGGTGAACCAGCGCTCCGAGAGCAGGTTGTAGGTCTCAATGGCGGCGTCGATGTTGGCCTTGTGGATGCCCACAGACACCCTCATCAGCATGTGCTGGGGACGCTCGGCAACTGCAGTGGAACGGAATCAGGGAATTCCATGGGTTGGGGTGGGAAGGAGCTTACAGCCCATCCAGTGCCATGGCAGGGACACCTCCCACTGTCCCAGGCTGCTCCAAGCCCCAGTGTCCAGCCTGGCCTTGGGCACTGCCAGGGATCCAGGGGCAGCCCCAGCTGCTCTGGGCACCCTGTGCCAGGGCCTGCCCACCCTCCCAGGGAACAATTCCTGCCCAATCTCCCATCCAGCCCTGCCCTCTGGCACTGGGAAGCCATTCCCCTTTATCCTGGCCCTCCAGCCCTTGGGAATTGTCTCTCTCCAGCTTTCCTGCAGCTCCTTCAGGCCCTGCAAGGCCACACTGAGCTCAGCCCAAAGCTTCTCCTCTCCAGGCTGAACAATCCCAGCTCTCGCAGCCTTTCCTCCCAGCAGAGCTGCTCCATCCCTCTGCTCATCCTGGTGCCTCCTCTGGCCTCTCTCCAGCAGCTCCATGTCCTCCCTGTGCTGGGCCCCAGGGCTGGGGCAGCTCTGCAGGTGGGGTCTCACCTGAGTGGGGCAGAATGCCCCTTTTCCTGCTACCCACACTGGGGATCAGCACAGGGATTTTGGGATGCCATGGCATGTGGCTGGGGCATGTCCAGCTTCTCACCCACCAACTAAACCCAGAGAGCCAGGGAGAAAGAAGACTCCATGTGACAGTCACAGACAGACACAGAGGTCACGGCAACAAGCTCCAAACACTGTGCAGTGGGACACTGGAGAGCCAGAGTTTTCAGGGAATCACACAGTGATTCGGGTTGGAAGGAACTTGAGTTCTCCAGCCCAGCTCCTGCTCGAAGAGCACCAGGCCTGTTTATTCAGGACTTTATCCCATCAGGCTTTGAAAAATGCAAGGAACAACCTGCTCCAATGCTCAACGGCTCTCATGGAGGAGGGAAAAAGCCCCACCTGTACTAACAGTTAAATCCAATCAAATGTCCAGTCAAGAATCCAATCATGTTTCAGCTTTATGATATTATAATTAATCTCTGACCCTGCTGGTGTCCCAGGATTTCCAAGCCAAGGGCCTGCAGTGACAGCACAGTACCTAAACTTAGCTTCAATTTAATTTAAATTAACTCAAATTTCTTAAGAAGCGCTCAGCACTAGGAACAGCTCTTACCTTTGGAGTTGATTTTCAGCAAGTAGGAGCGTTCCAGAGTCTTTAAAAGAGAGGATGGATTTTAGCAGACAGGCAGATTTGGATTTTCTAAAAAACCCTGTTAACTCCAAACTCAGTCATCTTCACACCCCTCATCCCAGGCTTCACCACCCCTGCACTCTGCTCCTCCTCTCTTTATTAGCTTAATTAGGTGATTAACAACTGAAAATACACAAGTCCACTGGAAGATTCCAACAGTGCTTTGGATTATAGAGTGTGGAGCATGGGCAGGAGGTTCCACACCGCCCTGAACCCACAAGAGCTCTCTGGAGTCCCTGGAGCTATGGAATAGTGGAGCCCTCCCGAGAGCCCTAAACTCGAGTCAGGCCCAAAACAAAGCAGCACAGCTGAGCTGGTGTGAGGGCAGCAGAGCAGCCCCTGGGGTGGTGTGGGGAGAGGCTCCAGCAGCAGGGGAGAGGATAAATGTGTGGCATGACACACTGAGAGAACTGCTCCACTAAACAGTGGGAAAAGCAGAAATCCCTTCTTTGCCTTATTAAGGATTAGATTATTTCCTTTAGGAAGGCATTTGACAACATTCAGTGTGATCTGCTGTGACTGCCCAACAGCTAAAATGTTCCAACTGCAAGAAAACTCCACGATTTATCCCACTGGGCAGCTGCTCTGTGCCAGTCCCCCTCACCTTCACAGCCCCACTGATGTCCCACCTCCTCCCGTGCCCCCCTTTGCCCCAATCCAGACGATTCAACAAGCATTCCCACCCTTCCCAACAGACCCAGGACAATGTGCTCTTTACCTTGAAGCCAAAGTAGTTGTAGGAGAAGTCTCTGTCATAGATGATGGCAGAGTTGAGGCGCTGGCAGGAAAAAACAAAACTGACCTTTACAAGGTGTAACAATGTTATCCCTGCCGGCACTCCTGGCCCCAAAGCTCTGGTGTGTAAGGGGCACAGAGCACAGGAATGAAGCACCAACAGCACTTCCCTCAAAACAACAAAAGCACAGCTGCAACAACCTTTTTTCACTCAGCTTTTGGCTGAATGTTCTGAAATCTAATTGGACAATGAGAAACGAAACACAGAACCAAAGGACAAATGGAACTTCCCAGTAGGAATGCAGACCTGGAATGAACCCAAATCTCTTCTCTCCCTCCTTGTGCCGCCTCACTTTTGCTACAGCACAAGGTACTTTTTCTCAAATAAATTACTTGTGCTGATTGCGGCAATGGGAACATCCAAGAAAACAAATTCTACTACAAAAACATCCTCACAGGAAGAAAATGCCTCCATCCCCTCTTACACGTTCCGCTCATACCCTGCACTGGTTTCTGTGTTGGCTTTTTGCCCTAAAACAAACATGGCTTGCTTAAAAAATATGAAAAGCGAATTATTTAAGTATTCAAAATTGAGTGCAATCATTCAGAAGTGAAACAAACCCACTACTTACATCTTTGTTGGCCAAAACTATGTCGAGAGTTTCTTTGGAGATCATTGGGGAGTGCTTCCCGTTGTGAGGGTTGATGTAGGTGTAGAGATCCTCCATCACATCTGCAAGGAAAAGGGACATGAACAGGGCATGTCCAGGCCTGTACCTGCAGCACCTGGCACTGGGATTCAGGGATAGAAGAGGCAGGAATGCCTGTCCTTGGACACAACCCCCTCCAGCCCCTCAAACACACAACTGCTCTTCTACTGCTCAGCACTGTGAACGTTAATGATGCACTTCTCTTATAAATTCTGTTAAACCCCAGTGTAAGAAGCAACAAATGGGGAGTTAAGTGGGTACAACCTGATCTCAATCTATGACATTTTTCACCATTCCATTTCTACAGCTGCTTTTCACAAACCAGGCAATTCCATTTGCCTTGGGAAACTCGTGGGTTTCATCTCCATGGCATTTTCAGCCAGTCTGGGTCCTCAGGAACTCCCACTTGGGAGATTTCCATATTTCTGTGCTCCAAGCCTCCCACTCTGTCTCTCCCCCAGCCGCTGGAGACGTTCACCCACCACTGAAGACTTTCTTGGTCTCCTTGTGCAGGTTGGACACGGCGATGCGGGCGGCCAGGATGGCGTAGTCAGGGTGCTTGGTGGTCAGCGTGGCCGCGGTCTCTGCGGCCAGAGTGTCCAGCTCCACCGTGGTGACCCCGCTGTACAGCCCCTGAATCACCTTCATGGTGATCTGTGCCTGCAAGAGGGAAATGCCCCAGCTCAGGGACCGCCAATCCCCCTGGTTCAGATGGATCTCAGCGCCTGCAGCACAGCCTGCCGTGTGGGAAGCAGAAAGCAAACTGGGAGAGCTGGGAATGCTCACCTGGAGAGGGACTGGGAACAAGGCATGGAGGGCCAGGAGCCAGGGAATGGCTTCCCAGTGCCAGAGGGCAGGGCTGGATGGGATCTTGGGCAGGAATTGTTCCCTGGGAGGGTGGGCAGGCCCTGGCACAGGGTGCCCAGAGCAGCTGGGGCTGCCCCTGGATCCCTGGCAGTGCCCAAGGCCAGGCTGGACACTGGGGCTTGGAGCAGCCTGGGCCAGTGGGAGGTGTCCCTGCCCATGGCAGGGGTGGCACTGGGTGGGCTTGAAAGCTTCTTCTATCCCAAATCCTTCTAGGATTCTGTGTAAGGACAGTTTCCAGGCAATAGGATTGACCAGGCCAGAATTTTTCTAGCCACACCGATCTCTACTGAACCTTTGTGAACTGTTGTTACTTTTGCACAACTCATGAGATTTACAGCCTCACTGGGAACATTATCACAAAGTCTGGGAGGGTTACTGTTGGCCTGGGAAGCCTCTGGCACCAGCAGATCCAAGTCCCAAAGGAGAAATTGAGCTCCAGGAAGAGAGGTCACACACGACTGCAGAATAAATAAGAATTCAGAGGCACGAGGAGGCAGGAGGACTCGGAATTTCATTTCTGTCCTCAGCATCAACTTCCAGTCACTGAGGGCAAGTCAGGACACTTTGTGCTGTGGCCACCAAGTCACCAGTGTCCTCCTCCTGCTCTCCATCCCAGAGACTTTTGGGCACAGGACCAATGGCAGCTGTTTGATGGGTGGAATTTCAGACAGGAGAATGGATCATGAGAACTTGGGAGATGAGAAGAGCCTCAACTGGTGACTCCACATGGCCAGACTGGGTCTGAGACATGCATAAAAATCTCACAGACATCAGTGGATCCAAGGGGGAGTCATCCTGGGCACAGGCTTTGGAAGGAGAAGCTTCCATGAGTGGGAGCAATGCCCACCCCAAATCCTGCACAGGGCAGAAAACCAAGCAGGGGTGTTGCAATGACAGGGAGTTCTGTCCTGGTGTTTGACCAGGAGGGGATCCAGAGCTACTTCCATATGGCATTGCTCCAGCTTTGCAGACTGACACTGGCAGCAACCTGCCAAATCCAAAATATGGGAACTGGAGCAACAAAACCGTTTTTTTAAAGTACCAGGGGCTCAACAGCTTCCCCAAGGTTTGAGGGGAAAGGGGATTTTCTCCTCCCCAGTCTCTGCACCTGGGAAGCAAAACCCCTCAGAACACAAACACCTGGAACAAACACATTCTGGATGCGTTTGCCAAGAGTTCATGGAACTACAGAATATCCCGAGAGGGAAGGGACCCACAGGGATCCTCGAATCCAACACAGGGCACCCCAGGAATGCCTGCCCAGGCTTCCACCTGGCTTTTGCCCAGGAGAAGCTGGGGTCAGGGTGGGAAGGAGGAGGAGTGGGACTCACGGGATCCACGAAGTCGGCGTTGAGGCCGTAGCAGAGCTTCTGGATGCGCGACGTGATCTTGTCAAACATGACCCGCTCCTGGCGCCCATCTGGGGACAGAGCCCACGGCACACCAGTGCCACACCAGTAAGGACCAGTTCAGCACAGAATGCTCCGTCCCAGCCCATCCCGTGGGGGAATTCGGCGTGGGAATCACCAGGGACAGCCTGCTCGGGTGGGGTACAAGGAAAGGGGAGGCTCCCCCTCATCCCAAGAACTCCCACCTAAAACTGCACAAACCCAATTCCCCGGGGTGGGGACCCAGCTGAGGGTCACCCCCCACCTCAGCCTGGGGACCCCTCCCCTGGCCCAGCACCCCTGGGACCAAAGGGGTGGGGACCAAGCCCAAAGCTCCTGCCATGGGACCCAAAACAAACTGAGGAGTCTCGTCCCTCACTCCTGGTGTCCTGGGGGGAGCTCTCTCACTCTGGGCTCCCCCCAAAGCCGAGGGGAGCCCATCTCCTTGCACCAGGTACTATGAGGGACCTTCGGAGCTGAGGCGATCCCATCCATCCTCCCACTCTGCTAAAAAGAGGGGGGGACCCTATCTGCTCTCTATGGGTGCCATGAGGGGAACCCCCAAAGCAAAAGGGCGTCTCATCCCCTCACACCATGTGCCATAAGGGAATCCCAAAGCTGAAGAGGTCCCATCCCTCACGTGCCATGAGGGACCCTTCCAAAATGGGGCGATTCCCATCTGCTTACCTTGGGTGCCATGCAAGGGACCCCCAAAGCAGAGGCAAACCCATCCTTCCATGTGCCACGAGGAAACCCCAGAATGGGGGAGGGATTCCCCTCCAGGTGCCACGAGGGACCCCCAAAGCCGAGGGGTCCCATGCCCACACACTGGGTGCCCTGGACAGGACAGTGCCCCCCATCCCCGACACTCGGTACCGTGAAGGACACCCCGAGGAGCAGGGGGACCCCCCCCCAGAGCAGCGGGGCGCCCCCGGGGCGGGGGGAGCGCTCACCCCGCTTCACGACGTGCATGGCGGCGGCGGCGGCGGCGGGTCCCTCTCGGCGCCTCCCGCTCCCTCTGGGCAGCTCCGCGCCCGCCGCTTCCCGCGCCCGCCGCGCGCGCCCCGCCCCTCTGAGGCCGCCGCCGCCGCCATCTTGCCTCCGGGCACGGCCCCCTGCTTCGCCCCCTTGCCGCACCGCCAAGCTCCCGGCGCTGCCTGTCGCCGCTGGCGGACACTAATCCCGTCCCTCATCCCGGTATTTCCCCCGCTTTCTCCCCGGGAATCGCCGCCCCGCCGGGGAACACGGCGAATCCCGCCCGCTTCAAAGATGGCGGCGCCAGCGCTGCTCCCCCTTATAGGGGAGGAGACGGAGGGACAGGACAGCGCCGAGGGCGCCAAAGACAGAGCCCGCGAAGGGACAAAATACCCCCGTCCTAAAACGCCAAAACAATAACTATGTTAATTCTAATTACCCTAAATCAAGGGTCAGGCGTGGAATGTGCGATTAAACTTTGGATCCCACTGCCCAGGGAGGTGGTGGAGTCCCCGTCCCTGGAGGTGTCCAAGGAACAACTGGACAGGAACAATCTGAGGCTCCGCTGTGGAACGGCCGCAGTGCCATCGGTCTCTGGCCCAGGGCGAGAGGAGCAGCAGGGAAAGAGCTGAAATGACACAAAGTTCTCTCCCAAGGTCAAAAGCAGCAAAGCTGCAGCTGCAGAGCCTCCAGCCCTGAGACACCAACATCGGGAGGATGTGGAGCTGCTGGAGAGAGCCCAGGGGAGGCCCCAGAGCTGCTCCAGGGCTG
The DNA here is from genome assembly GCF_009650955.1 of Corvus moneduloides. Classification (NCBI taxonomy): domain Eukaryota; kingdom Metazoa; phylum Chordata; class Aves; order Passeriformes; family Corvidae; genus Corvus; species Corvus moneduloides. The sequence continues at coordinate 122,827,053 of NC_045477.1, forward strand.
GAGCCCCTCTGGAGCCAGGCTGGGAGAGCTGGGAGTGCTCACCTGGGGAAGAGAAGGCTCCAGGGAGAGCTCAGAGCCCCTTGCAGGGCCTAAAGGGGCTCCAGGAGAGCTGCAGAGGGACTGGGGACAAGGCATGGAGGGCCAGGAGCCAGGGAATGGCTTCCCAGTGCCAGAGGGCAGGGCTGGATGGGATCTTGGGCAGGAATTGTTCCCTGGGAGGGTGGGCAGGCCCTGGCACAGGGTGCCCAGAGCAGCTGGGGCTGCCCCTGGATCCCTGGCAGTGCCCAAGGCCAGGCTGGACATTGGGGCTTGGAGCAGCCTGGGCCAGTGGGAGGTGTCCCTGCCCATGGCAGGGGTGGAACAAGATAATCCTTAAGGTCTCCAACCCAAACCATTCCATGGTTCTGCAAATCCTGTGAGGGCTCAGAGGCAGCAGCACCAAAGCACTGCTGAGGTTCCTGTGCACAGTCCAACCCTGAACACCATCAGTTCCTCTCCAATCCCAGTCTGAATGGCTCAGGAACCAGGAGCTGTGGCACTTGGGAGCCCAAACTGGCTGGAGAACATCTCCTGTTTATGGTTTGCAGCCTGTGAGGTGCCTCTTTCCCCGGATCTTGCCTGCCCGCAGGGTCGGGCTGAGCTGCTCCCACTTTGGGGGGAACAGGAAGCGGAGCCAAATGCAGCACCACACCGGAACTGTTGGGGTTTGCTCCACGAGAGAACAATTAACCATCAACGTGCAAATTACCCTTGGGCTGAGGCTGATCCTGAGAGGCTCAGAGAGAGAACCCAGGGCTCAAAGGGGCTGGAAATTCAGGTTCTTATTGCTTGTGGATGGGGCACTGTCCCTTTCCAGGTGAGGGCGCTGGTTCCGTTCAGATTCCAAGCCAAAATGCCACTGCGGGTTCCTCGGCCCCCAGGTTGGTTGGGAAGGTGCCCAAAGCACCGGGTGAGCCTGGTCCTGCTCAGAGAGAGCCCAGAGAGCCCTCCCCTCAAAGATGGTTCACGGGGAATGTTTGGGACTGATCAGGAAATGGGAATAAAGTTGGGGTGGTGTCTCTGTTTCATCGGAAAAGGTCCTGCAGAAGGAAAATAATCCCAAATGGCATTTTAGTCTGTTTGGAGCCTGAGCTGCACTCACAGGTGTTTGCCCCTAAGTTCTTCTCCTCTGACTTTTACTCACCCTTTTCTGAAACCAGGAGCAGGCAGAGCAGCAGGCAGAGCAGTGCTTTCATTTGTGAGGCCGAGGGTGCAGAGGAAAACCACGGCGCTGCCCCGGCACAGCTTCCACGGGGTCCGGCCCAAGCACGGCACCAGCGCTGTGGAGAGGAGCCCTGGGCAGGAAACGGAGCCATTTCACCAACTCCTGAGGCCCTGCAAGGCTTCACCTCCGGCCAGCGGTGCTGGAGAGCAGCCTCTGCACGCCCAGGGAAATGGAGATGTTATCCCTGTCCACAGCTGGCAGGAGAGCCGGGGACAGAGCAGGTGTCCTGAGCCCTGCCGCGCTGCCAGAGCCGGCTGGAGATTCCCTGGATGCACACGTGGAGGCAGCCGGCCCTAATGAGTGTTAATGAGCGCTAACGAGCGCCAGGCTAAGGAGGAGCCAGCCCCAGGGGATGTGGGGTTTGAAGGAACCGCGAGAGCTAGGGTTGCACCCGGAGAGGCCGGGCTTGGGAAGTGCCGATTTCTCCCCGGGAAAATGGGCTTTTCCAGAGCAAATGTGGCCAGGTTGAGGCTGCAGGGAGCAGATCTCCTCCGAGAGGGCTGTTGGTGGGACAAGGTGTGTGAAGGTGGAGATGTCAGTGCTGGAGGGAACACCGGGATCTGCCGGGGGCACGTCCCAGGGGATGGCTGCTGGCTCCCCTTGTGCCATCACCATCCCCCGTCCCGGCAGGTGCCGATCACCGACCCCAGTGCGTATTTCATTCTTATTCCTGGAAACGTCCTCCACCTCAGAGGTGTTTCTGGGGGGCTCTGTGAGCAGGACCCGCTGCCCATGGAGTTGTCACATCTCTTGAAGCAGTTTGGGGGTGGCTGTGTGTCCCTGTCCCAGCTGCCAGCAGTGTCCCCATGGCAATGGCAATGACAGGATGACCCCGGGGTGGATCCCACCGGTGCCTCCCAGATCAGCTTGAGGCCAGCTCCAGCTGCTGCCAGTAAAGCTCCATTTTCTATTTTCCATGGCTGTGGGCTGGCCTGGTGCCCACTGTGCCTGTGGAGCTGTGATCCAATTCCCATGGGAAAGGACTCTGCTCACGGCTCAGGAATCGCAGGGCCCTGGTGCAGGGGGGAGCTGGGGTGTCCCTCTGTCCCCACTGACCTGGCCGGGAGCACATCCCCAGCAGGCCCCCAGTGCCCTGATCCCACTGTGCTGGAAGCCTGGGAAGGGCTGGAAGAAGAGGCCAGCAGCCAGCAGCTCGTAAAATAGACTACATGCTTTATTGGATTGAAAAGTTTTATGAAATGACAAAAAAAAAAAAAAAAAAAAAAAAACCTTAAATCAAGAGTTGGCAGATGCGTCAACAGTTGCCGTTTGGTGGATCCCCAACCCCTTCTCCAGAAACATCCACAGGTCTCTGCCACCACAAGCAGCTCCAGCCCCGGCCCCCCTGGCCCCGCTCCCGGGGGGCCCTGCCCGTGACAGCGGGGTGCCCAGGGAATCAGGGTGCCAAGCCAGCGGCCGTGGGGCCAAGCGCATCCCCCCGTCCCCAGGGAAATGCAGGCACTTAAGTCATTGAGAGGAATTTTTCACTTATCCCAAAGCAACAGTGAAATTGTTTAACTCCCACCTACGGAACAAAAAACACCTTTGTAGCCCTTCCTGAATTGTCAAGACACAAATATATTACTCTGGCATAAAGCAAGGCCCCGGGGGCTCTCGGCATCCGGCCTGGCCTCCTCTTCCTCCCCCTGTGCATCCTCCTCTGCCTCGGCAGGAGCAGCCCCCTCCCCACGCTTGGGGACGTGTGGGACAGTGGTTTGGGGACTGGGGATGGAGAGAGTGGTGAGGACAGGGACCCTGGGCTCGAGGGTCATGTGGTGCCAGGGAGCTGCCTCGAGTGGAGCAGGAGGGGGCCTGGGGGTTCCCCTGGCAGCCCCAGTGCTGGGGGATGCTCCTGGAGGGAGCTGGGAGAGGGGAGCAAGGGGATGGAGCAAGGCTCAGCCCTGGGGATGGAATGGTGCTCAGCCCTGGGGATGGGGCAGGGCTCATCCCTAGGGACAGGCTCAGCCCTCAGAGGGAGGAGGACTCAGCCACAGTTGCTGCCCTGAGTGGGGACCCCCTCGGAGGCCAGGGCTGTGATGAGGACAGACCGAGCCGGGGGCTGTGAGCAGCAGGATGTGACCCACAATGTGCTGAGGGAGCACGGGAGAGCCCCTGCGAGCGGCTCAGGACGGACTGAGACCCGGGTCAGGCTGTGCTGGCACGGGCTGGCACAGCCAAGGACGCTGCGGCGTGTGGCCTCAGGGCTCCCTGTGTGAGCCTCCTTCGTCCCTCGGGAGGGCACAGAGCCCCCGGCACCCGGCCTGCTCCAGGGGGTGGAGCAAGGACAGCGGGAGGACACTGTCACGGTCCGGCCACCCAGGCACAGCCCGTCCCCTGCCCTGGAGAGCCCCGCTGTGTCCTGGTCCCTCCCTCTGGCCCTGCCCAGCCAGGACAGGGGACACGCGACGGGTCTGCTCCCGAGAGCCCCCCCTCTTCGTGTGGATGTGGTGGCTGGACCTCGCTCTGCACCAGCACCCCTCGGGATGGCCCTTCCCTCACTGTCCCTTGTCACCAGGGTCCTCGGCCGGGTCCCTGGGGCTCGGCGGGTTCGGAGGAGTCCAGGGGACTGGGGAGGGTGCCCGGGGAAGTAAACCCGGGGACAGGCGTGGGCTCCTCCCCCGCGGCGTCCCAACCTTCCCCAGCCACCGGGCAGAGCAGTGCGGGGACAGCCCCGTCCCCGCGAGCCCCCAGGCAGGACGTGGGGACTGGGAGCACACAAGTACCGGCAAGGGCAGAGTCCTCCCCTGCTCCTGCGTAGCGAGAGCTGCTCAGGAGGGGATCCCCCTCCCAGGGGCGTAGCCATGGGGGCCGGGGTGGAAAAGTGACTCGGAGAAATGAGGGAGAACCGCTGCGACCTGAGTCACCCCGGGCGGGAGCGCGGAGCAGCCGGCGCCGCCCCGACCCTCCATCAGCCTGTGCAAAAGTTGGAGGAGGCAGGAAAACAAATTAATAACAACAACAATAAAAAATAAAATAAAAAAATAAAACCACATTGAAACCAAACCCAAAGGCCGCGTGGCTGAGCAGAGCAGGAGTAACTGGAAGCCATGCACAGCAAAGCCGGGACCGCAGCGGTCGGAGGGGAGGGCAGGGGCGGCTCTTCTCCCGGGGTAGCCGGCGGCGTCGCGGTTTTTCGTCTCGGAGATCAGGAAATAAATAAGTTTAAATAGCTCCTCCCGTGCCGGCGCTGGGGGTGACTCGGGGTGCGGAGGGTGCCGGGGCCGCGCTGCGATCCCGGTGCACGGCCGGCCCCGGGCCCGGCGGGACGCGTCCGGGGGTATCCTCCCCCTACTTCTTGGGCTTCTTGAAGATCTTTAGGGGGAACTTTTTCTTGCTCTGGCCGAGGTCAACCTCGTCGCCCGTCAGGCTGCTGTCCTCGTCCCCCGGACTCTTCTTGGCGGCCAGCTGCGGGATGCGGGTGTTCCTGGCGCCGCTGGGCCGGCAGTCAGAGATGGGGGAGGGGGTGTCGGGGTCGGTGGAGCTGGGGCTGTGCGACCGGGACGAATCCGAGTGGCTGGGCTTGCCGGCCGTCGGGTGGCTGATCTCCCCCAGGCTGGAGGACTTCTCCATGCCGTGGTTCACCATCATCATCTTCTTCATCACCATGGGGCTCTCGGGCAGCCGCTCCTGCAAGGCCGCCAGGGCGGAGGGCTCCCCGTGCCGGCTGCCGCCGTTGGGGGTGGGCGCGCCGGGGGCCGGGGGCCCGGGGACAGCCTCCTCCATGGACCTGGTCAGCAGCGTGGGCCGGGCAGCCAGCAGCTTGGGCGCCGAGCTGGGGATACGCTGGTGGTCGCTCAGGTGCGGGATGGAGGAGTCGGAGTCGCAGCGAGTTAAATCTCTGCGGTGAGAGGGCGGAGAGAGAGGGGCATCAGTGCCGGCCCCGCCCGGCCCGGCCCCGCACACACGGATGGACGCAGCGGCCGAGGGGGGCGTGGGGACCCCCCAGTGACCCCGGGGAGGGGGCTGGCAGTGAGCCCCTGCCCACCCCCGGCTGCCGCCCTGCCCCTGCCTCTGCCATCCCCGTGTGCCCCCAGGGGATCCCGGGACAGGGGCTCACCGCCAGCACCCCGAGCAGCTGGGAGGGAGCGGGGACGGGGAAGCCGGATGGAGGCTCATTCCTCCCCGATGGATCCCAGCGGGACCCGAGAGTGCTCCCAGCTCGCCCCAACCCCGGTGTCCCGCAGGTTCCCGGGAGGGCCCCTCAGCCCTCGCCACATCCGTGTGTGGGCCCGCGCCCCCCGCCCCTGCCCCTTTCCCGGCTCAGCCGGTGCCAACCTCTAATCCCGGCGGGAGGAATTAGAGGTTGGGCGCTCCCACACGAAGCCATGCCCAGCCCCGCCGCTGCACGTGGTTTGTGCCCAGCCTGTGCCTACCGGTGACGGCCAACGGGGCGAGAGGAGCTCCCGGAGCCCCTCTGGAGACTGGGAGGCAGGAGGACGGGGGAAATGACAAGTCACAGCTCGCTCCTCCCGGCTGGATGGGTGCTGGCCCCGCATCCCCGAGGCCCCTGCCCAGGTGCCACCGTGCCCGGGCAGCCGGGCCGGGAGCTCCGGTGCTTCCCCCTGATGCCACGGCAACGCCGGAGGCTGCCCGGACAGCGGGATGGGGTGAGGGGCCCCGGCCCTGCCCCACGCATAGGAGGGGGGTGCAGAATGGGAGGCAAATGGAGAGGAAAGGAGCGAGGGGGAAGAGAAGCGAAAGGCGGTGAGAAGAGATGGGAGGTGCTGACCTGTCCCTCACCCCAGAGCCCCCTGATCTCTGCTGCTGGCACAGACCCCTGGACATGGGTCACCAAACCTTGCCTGGCACTGCACGAGGAGTCCCAGATCATCTCCTACGGTACCACCATCAACATCAGCCTGGAGGCAGCTAAAGAGACCGGCGAGACAAGGGAAAACCTCCTCAACAGAGCTGGCACCTGTGGAGACGTCCAGGCACAACTGGGGAGATGCTCAGGAATCCCAGACTGGTTTGGGTTGGAAGAGACCTTAAAGCCCATCCAGTGCCACCCCTGCCATGGCAGGGACACCTTCCACTGGCCCAGGCTGCTCCAAGCCCCAATGTCCAGCCTGGCCTTGGGCACTGCCAGGGATCCAGGGGCAGCCCCAGCTGCTCTGGGCACCCTGTGCCAGGGCCTGCCCACCCTCCCAGGGAACAATTCCTGCCCAATCTCCCATCCAGCCCTGCCCTCTGGCACTGGGAAGCCATTCCCTGGGTCCTGGCCCTCCATGCCTTGTCCCCAGTCCCTCTGCAGCTCTCCTGGAGCCCCTTTAGGCCCTGCAAGGGGCTCTGAGCTCTCCCTGGATCCTTCTCCTCTCCAGGTGAGCACCCCCAGCTCTCCCAGCCTGGCTCCAGCTCTGGGAACAGCTCCAGGGCCTCCTCTGGCCTCTCTCCAGCAGCTCCAGGCCCTTCCTGTGCTGCGATCCCAGGGCTGGGGCAGCTCTGCAGGTGGGCTCTCACCTGAGCACAGGGGCACAGGGACACAATCCCAATCCCTTTCCTGCTGCCCGCACTGGGGGATCAGCCCAGGGCACGGGGATTTAAGGTCCCAGTGCTCATGGCCAGGGCCTGGGGAGCTTCTCCCCACCAATCCCCAGCTCCTTCTCCCCAGGGCTGCTCCCAATCCATCCTCCCCAGCCTCTGTTTGTGCTGGGATTGCCCTGAGCCAGGCGCAGGACCTTGCCCTTGGCCCTGCTGAGCTTCATGAGGCTGGCACGGTGCCACCTCTCCAGCCTGTCCAGGTGCCTCTGGATGCCCCATCCCTTCCTCCAGCGTGTGACCACAGCACCCAGCTCCGTGTCCATGGCAAACGTGTAGGGCTGCCCCGGATCCCGATGTCCCTGCTGCTGATGAAGACGTTTCCCAGCGCTGGTCCCAATCCTGGCCTCTGAGGAAGCCACTCCTCACTGCTCTCCACAAAAAGTGATGGCACACACTGGAGTCCTGGCTGTCCCAGCATGGGGAGGTTGGACAGGCCCGGAACACTCTCCTTGTACTGGAAAAAGTCTATTTCTTCTACAAAACCCATGGAATAAAGTTGGGCCCTCGTTCAGCAGCTCCACAGGAATACACGGAGGAAAATGGCTGGGATTTGGCCATGGATCTACTGGGGGAGCCCAGCTGTGGAGAACACCTCAGCTCTTCTTTTCCCCAGCAGCAAAGAGCCCTGGGCACTGCTGGCATTGTCCTTGTCCTCGCACATGGAGCTGAGCCCGGCCCATGTCCGAGCGCTGGAGCCGCATCCCAGGAGAGCAGCCGGGAGAACGGAACAATCCGGATGGTGTGAAATCCCTGGCTATTCTGAGGGAGCAGCTGGAGCCTCTCCAAGGGAGACAACTGCCACGGATCACACGTGTGGAGCCACTGAGCTCCCAAGGCCACCAGCAGATACTGCGGAAGGTCACCGTCACGGCTGGTGGCCCATGGCTGCCATGGGATAACTGGGATAACTGGGCCTTGGGAACAGCAGCAGCCATGGAATGTGGTGGGGCCGAACACGGGCTGCTGGAGCCGACTCCCAAAACATGGACACATCACACACCTGGGCTGGGAGGCCTCGGGATGCTGTCAGTGCCTGCACATGGAATGTCACTGCCATCACAACCTCCAACTCCTTTAAGGAATTCAGGAGTCTCCTGCTTTTACTGAATGTTTCTGGCTCATGGCTTACCACACCTGCAAAGGGGGAAAATTCACCTGGGAATTCCTGCTTGGACACTCCTCTCCCACCACCTGCACATGCTGAGCTGCTGCTGCGATGCCACCAGGGTTGAACCCCCACTTCCAGAGGTTTGTTTTCTCCACAAATCTCTGGAAAGTGCCCCCTTTCCAGGAAAACACAGCAGACTTTGGCTGCAGGGGTTGGCACCAGCCTGATGCCAGCGGCGGGTCTCAGCAGAGCTGGGAGAAGGAGCGAGGCTGTGGGGCAGAATCATGGCACAGGAATGGTGCTGGTTGGAGCCAGGAGCAGGAGCAGGTGGGATCGTATCCTGGCAGGAATGCAGCGCTTCCTTGGGACTCAGGTCACGGAGGAGGTGGGAGAGCCCCAGGGGACCCAGCGTGCTCTGGCTGGGGACAGAGGTACAGCAACACTCGCTCCCTTCACAGTCCATGTCCCAACTCCACTGAAGAATCTTCTTTTCCAGGAAATCCAACCCAACCCTTCAGGCTGCCACAATCCCACAGGGATCTGGGTGAGGGTCAGTGAAATAAATCCTTTATAACAGCAAGAGAGCAGCAAATACAGCAAAAAAAGGATTCTTTTCAACTGAGTGGACTTCAAGGATGTGTGAAGAGGGTGAGCATTCCTTGCTGGGCTCTGGGCAGCCGTTCCCTCTCCTCTAAGTCCTGCAGTTTTCAATCCAGAAGGGACCAAAGTGACCCAGCAGCGCTGGCAGCGTGTGGAGAAAATGACGACAGCAGATGGAGAGCCATGCTCTGCTCTGGGAGGATTTTCTTCCCGGAGCAGACGCTGGGAACCCGATCCCAGGACAGCTGGTCCTGCGCCGCGGGAGGTGGAACAGGGCCTTGGTGACACCACAGCCACGGTGTCACCTCCTGGGACTGCCCTCCCTGCAGCACAGGGCCGGGGCCATCCGGGGGCTGGGGGTCCCTGTCCCCATTCCTGGTGTGGCTGTTCCCTGGGATCCTCTGCCCTGGAGTGGATGCTGGCACCGCAGGGTCCCACCTCGCTGGAGCCCCAGTTCATCCCTCTGGGCTCATCTGGGGGGACTGAAGGAGCTGATGCCCAAGAGCACACAATTCCCAAACATTCCAACGGTCTAAGCTAACCCTCCTCAAACACAATCTCTCCAGCTGTAACTCAGGAATATATTCCTGAAGGATACAGGGAAGACCTGGTGACACCAGCACCCACCAGAGCAGCAGCAGCGCCCACCCTGCTGTGCCAGGCTCCAGCGACATCCCGGCACACAGGACATCCCCACCACGCCAGGGACAATCCAAGGGACACCCGACAGACCGGGACACCTGGCACAGGGACCTCCTGCATTCCTACTGTGGCACCCACGGGCTGATTTTGGGAGCTGAACACCAATGGCTGGGAACTTCGGCTGGGATCTTCTTCAGCCCCAAACGAACCTTTCCCTGGTGGCTCCCATAAGGAAGTGCACGACAAGGGGGACAGGATTCCTGGGATCCCGCTGGCTGGGTAGGAGACAGCAAGAGGAGTGGACACTCCTGAGTCCATGCCAGGACAAGAGGGAGGAAAGAGCATTCCCAGGATACTTCCAACATCCCAGATGAGGCTCAGCCAAGGTCTGGCCTATATCCCACTGATTTCCATGAGGATTATGCTCCTGAACTGCTGCAGCACATTTTCAAGAGGTAAAGCTATCCCAGGACACCGCTGGCCTCGACGGGATCCCAGGAAGGGATCAGAGGAAGTGTTTCTATGGAGCAGCAGGAGCCCCTGATGGCTCAGCCCTCCTGGAAACCACGGAGCAGCAACAGGACAGGGAAATACCTGGGAGCCTGAGCCTTCCTCCAGCCCAGCAGTGCTCACTGCTCTTTTCCACGGATCCAGGCACTCCGACGACCTCCAGACCAACCCTGCCAGCACTCACCTGCCTGAGGCAGGATGGATCTGCTTTCTCCTGTGCTTCCTCCCGCCCCACCAGGATCCACCCCAGCCCTGAGGGAGGGAGGGTGAGGAGATGGGGATGGCAAACAAAAGAAGCAGAGAGCAAAGCATGGAGTAAGGAAAGCCTGGGAGTGGAGGAGGAGCAGGGGAGGAGCAGGAGGAGGATGGAGAACAAACACCTATTTTTCCCCGGCCCTGCAGCCCATGAGGGACTTCTCCGGGGGTTCCCGCTCGGGTACAGCCTGGCATGGCCCAGGAGCTGCCCTGGAGTGCTCCAGCAGCCAGGGAGCCCTCGCTGCCTCATCCCTCTGTGCCCTGGGAGCACCCTCGTCTGCTGGGCTCTGTGCATATGGCACCAGGGACCAAGGCTTTTCTTAAGGCAAATTCCCAAATTTGCTGTGGGGCTGAGCTTGGCTCTGCCTCAATGCAAACCCAACAGCAGCTTCCTCCCTTCCACCCTGCAAGAGCTGTGAATTACTCATTTCCCTGGATTCCTGACTCTCTCCCCTCCCTGTGCTTTGGCTGCCACCTCCCTTCCTGGTCGGAGAAGGGCCTGGGCGTGCGGATTTGGTCCTACACTCCCATCTCCATCAGTTTTATCCACCTGAGGCAGGCACTGGCAGCAGAAACCTCTGTGCACACACAGCCCCCTCCAGCCCCTCTCCCCCCGGGGACCCCCCGATCCCGCAGCCGCCTCCGGCCCGGAACCGCTCTGACCTTATTGGCGCTGGATCCTCTGAAGCCAATTGCAAAAGAGAAGCAAAGAGTGAGGAGTTGAGGGAAGCAGCTCCCTGCAGGGATAACCCCAGCAGGATTCCGGAGACAGCGATCCCCAGCCTTGCTCGGGGGGCAGCTCCTTGGAGATGGTTTCTCCTGTGAGCTCTCCCCAGCCTTGGCATCTGCTGGATGTGGCAGAGGCTAAAGAGCTCCAGCAGCCCCCACAATCAGGGTGGCACATTCTTTCTACCAAGGGAGCCAGGAAGCTTTGGGGTTCTGCTCTGGTCCTTGGAGTGACTCCCTGGAAGGCCTTTCTGAGCCTCCCCAGCTGTCCTGCCTGCCTCCCCAGGAGGCTGTGGAGCTCGAGGGATGCATGGAAAGGCCTCCAGGACCGAGGATATCAAGGAGGAGCAGCAATCCATCAGCCCGGCAGCGGTGCTTTTGGGGATGCATCAAAGCAGGATCTGCTAATGATGCAGTTGGATAAAACAATTAACAGCGACAAACCCGCATCTTTGGGCACCCAGCTCCTCATTTCCGCTGCCTGGGGCGAGCAAGGATGGATGGGGGGGGGGAGTTGCCTGCTCTGCTGTAGCTGCAGCAAATCCCAGGTGGGAGGTTCTGACTCCATCGCTTCTCCTGCATCACCGGCCGGGTTTGGCCACAGGAGCAGGGTGAGGACAGTCCTGCTGTCACCCAGTGGTGACCAGCTGGGCTCTGACCAGGGGGAGCCCCCACTTATCCCCTCCTAACGACCTCTGGCACTGTCCCCTTCCCTTCCTGTGGGCCCCGTGCCAGATCCCGTTTCCCTCTGCTACTCTCGGGGAGTCTGCAGGGACTCAGGCTTTGTCCTGGGCAGGAATTCTGTGTGTCACGGGCCTTAGGTGGGAGTAAATCACATTTAAACAGCGGTTTTGCACACAGGACATGAGCCCCGGGCTGCGAGGATGAGCCCTCCCTCCTGCAGAGTCAGGGAGGCAATGGAAGCAGGGAGCAGCAGCATTCCCGGCTTTTACCAGTCCAACTGGGACAGCTGCAGTTGAGCTCCCACTGGGAGGAGTTAATTAATTACGCTGCTTCTCATCATCCCCAAACAACCATTACTGAATTAACTGAGATGCTGCTCTATAGTTCTCCATTGTGGAGCAGGTGCAGGAATTTCCCCCTCAATATTCCAGATTCCAGAAAGTGCCTGGGGCTGCTCAGCTTTGAGACACACGGGGCAGGGAGGGGGTGGAACATCCAAACCAGAGACGTGAACAAGGCCAGGAGAGATCCCACCACCTGAGGGCAGAGGGACCCACAGGTAAGGAAATAATGGGACAGCGTGCTGGGATGGGTGAAGATGTGGTGACTGGGAATGTTTCCCTGCCTGGAGAAATAATGGTGGAAGGACATTTCCCCTATCCTCTGCCTCACCCACAGACTTCCAGCCTTCTCCCAGCAGTCTGCTCCCCAATAGTGAGGATTAGGAGACTGTTTTTAATTTGGCATTGGAGAAAGCACGGAACAGAGATGGAATGACCTGTCTGGGGCCACAGGCAGCACCTGGCAGGGACAGGACTCCCTGCTCCATCACAGCCCTCCCACCACCCTGATCGCAGGGGGTCCCACACCCGCAGGGACACAACACCTTGGGACTGGCTGCATCCATGACCCCGTGGGACAGGGATGTCCGGGATCTCGCTCGGATGAAAGCCACCCGAGGAACCTGACCCTGTGCCTGGGACACACCACATTCCTGTCAGGGCCCCCTCGGAGCACCCTGGCAGGATTCCTGCTCCTCCCTATCACCAGCGCGCTGAACTGGGACAGCTCCGGGATTTAGGGCTGGAGGATAACCAGTCCCAGGGATGCGCCAGGTCTCCAAAGAGCCAACGGAAAGGGACCAAGCTAAAGCCAACAACAGAAGCTCCAACCCCCTCCTCAGACATTCCTTAGCCAGAACACCCCCATTCCTCATCGCTGCCAGACCAGTCACTCTGAAACACATTCCTGAACTGCCGCTCCAGCACCACTGAAAACCATCCCAAAATTCTCCCACTGCTACCTCGTGGTCCCCACCCATCATGTTCCCTTTGCAATTCATTTGTGAGGAGCCCAAGGAAGCCCAGGCTTCAAATCAGGTCAGGTTTGGTGATCAGTTCTGTTACCTCCTCACATCCCCTTGTTCAGGGAATAACAAGCACCTGGGAATTCTCCTTTGCTCAGCTACAGTGAAACAACAGCACAGCACCTTGGGAATGCCCCACTGAGCTGGCGGGCATGGGGATGGCCATGGAATCCTCCTTAGAGGCTCCAGCGGCAGGGGAGAGCAGTGGAAGGAACAAACGTGGATAAATCATGGAATAAAGGCCCGAAAGAAAAGGGCAGGAGGAATGTGGGAGAACGAGCACCCAAGCAAGCGCCAGCTCTGAGGCACAGCAGGCAGGAGGCAGCTAGAAAAGAAACAGCAATATACCCAAAGCTCCCAGTGCGACAGCGAACTCCAGAGGTGACATCAGGAGGGGGCAGGTCGGGGATGGAATCCATCTGGAGGAAATAAGAGGTGGTGTGATGGTAATAGATAGGGTGGACATGGCAAGCAGGAGCAGGTGCAGTGGTGGTGGATGAGGAGCAGGAGGTGGAGGAGGCGGAGGCAGGCGATGGGCTGGAGCCGGGCAGGTCGGAGCTGAAGGACTGTCCGGAGGTGAGGCTGTGCATTCGGCGCAGGGACACTCGGCCCGCCCGGAACGGGGCCGCGGGGCCCGCCTCGGGCTGCCCCGGCACGTGACTCTCTACCAACCTCTGCGATCCGTGGCCGTGCTGCGGCTCCACCAGGCGCTGCCGGACTGTGCTGGGCAAGGCCGGAGCTGCAACGAGACACAGCAGAGCGCTGAGGCACGGCCCGGCCCACGGAGCGCTGGCACCGTCCCCATCCCACCGCTCCTGTCCCACGGGCACCATCCCACTGCTCCTGTCCCACTGGCACCATCCCACCATCCCCATCCCACCGCTCCTGTCCCACGGGCACCATCCCACTGCTCCTGTCCCACTGGCACCATCCCACCGCTCCTGTCCCACTGGCACCATCCCACCATCCCCATCCCACCGCTCCTGTCCCATGGGCACCATCCCACTGCTCCTGTCCCACTGGCACCATCCCACCATCCCCATCCCACCGCTCCTGTCCCACGGGCACCATCCCACTGCTCCTGTCCCACTGGCACCATCCCACCGCTCCTGTCCCACTGGCACCATCCCACCATCCCCATCCCACCGCTCCTGTCCCATGGGCACCATCCCACTGCTCCTGTCCCACTGGCACCATCCCACCATCCCCATCCCACCGCTCCTGTCCCACGGGCACCATCCCACTGCTCCTGTCCCACTGGCACCATCCCACCGCTCCTGTCCCACTGGCACCATCCCACCAGCACCACCCCACTGCCCCTGTGCCACCAGCACTGTCCCACCTCGTGCCAGCAGTTAAGGGCTGTTTAATGCAGAAGCAGCTTTAAGCTGATGCTGAACATGCTGGATTAATGCCCAGCCCATGGAAAACTCCAACATTCCTGAGGTAGGTGCCTCTGAACACCTTATCTGAGCATCTTGCCTGATGCAGAGAGCGGCTGTGTGATTCATCCCACCTGTGATTCATCCCACCTGGAGCCACCATCCAGCTCCTGGAGAGCCAAGGACTGGGCACTTCCAGGGCACGGGCCATTCCAGCCTCACAGACATCTCATGGCCACAGTGCTGCTGCCTGGGTGGGACCTTCACAGCCCAAAGCAGAGCCCCAGGTGAGCAGGTCAGTGATGGCACCCAAAGCTCCACTCCCAGAGCTCAGCTCTGCTCCGCTTCCAGCATCGCTGTGCCGGGGCAGCACTGGGAGCATGGAATCATACAGGGGATTGGGCTGGGAGGGACCCCAAAGGGCATCTCTTCCCACCCCTGCCATGGCAGGGACACCTTCCACTGTCCCAGGTGGCTCCGAGCCTCAATGTCCAACCTGGCCTGGGACACTGCCAGGGATCCAGGGGCAGTTCCCTGGTTGGTCGAAAATATTGGGGTCGAGGATCTTGGGCAGGAATTGTTCCCTGGGAGGGTGGGCAGGCCTGGCACAGGGTGCCCAGAGCAGCTGGGGCTGCCCCTGGACCCCTGGCAGTGCCCAAGGCCAGGCTGGACATTGGGGCTTGGAGCAGCCTGGACAGTGGAAGGTGTCCCTGCCCATGGCAGGGCTGGAATGGGATGAGCTGTAAGGTCCTTCCAACCCAGACTTTCTGGGATTCATGCCTGATTCCTGCGTGTGTGAACTGGTGACTCTGGCCCCAGAGTGGTCTCACCTGCTCCCAGCCTGTTCCATGACCACTGTGACTGATCAGAGACCCTCCATCTGAAATATTCTCCTCTGGTTGCCAATTCTCCTTGGTTTGGGGAACCACATGGGAATGTCCTTTGGAGCCCCAGCACCAGCTCCTGAACTGCCTTCGAAGCTCCTTGGGATCTCTCCAGCCCCGTGGTCACGCCTGGCTGGAACTGGAGCTCAACAATCCCTGAGCAGCTGCCTGTGCCCCACACCTGCCCCCGGGCTCACCCCAGAGCCAGGGGAGGCCCCTTCACCTGCCCGGAGCCTTGGGAATGCTCCCCTCCATCATGGAAAATGGGATCCCAGGGCTGCAGCCCCATCCCGAGCCAACCAGGCTGGCTTTATCTCATCCCCTTGCTGCCATTCCGTACAAGATGTTCCTCCTTTGGCAGGAGATAAGGTGTTCAGGAGTGTTCAGGACTTCTTATGTGCATAAGAAATTAATGTACAAATGGGTTAAAAAGATGCAGACAGGAAAGCTCAGAAATGGAGGAGGAGGAGAGCTCCTTTGGGAATGGAAGAACCAGCAATCCCTGCTCTGGAAACTCCCAGCTGGACACACAGGGCTCCTCTGGCAGAATGACTCAGGTCTGAAGGATCCACAGGGACATACTTCCAGTGGAAGGAGGAGTAAGGATTAATTCTGGCAACTTGGCTGCTTCCACACCCCCAAGGTGAATCCCAGTCCTTCCCACTGCTCAGGTTTGCTGCTCCTTGTTTCCTACACTGCCCATCCGTGAGCCTGGAATTTTACAACATCCACCTTCTATTGCAAGATTTTATTTTTCAGCTCCAGAGCTGCAATTTCAGTTTGGGAATCTCATTGTGGAGGGTTCACAGGGACCTGACTCCAGAGTAACTCACTGGGGTGATGGCTTTCTGCTCCAGGTTTCCCTTTCCCTTGGGCCATGCTTTTTTCCCTACAGATTCCCTGGATTTTCCTGGTGTTCCACCCCTCATTTACCAACTCAGGATTTGCCACTTCTCTCCTTCTCCAAGACTTATCCTGCAATGAGCTCTGGAGCACAGGCTGGGGCCTCGCTTCCCAGAGCCACCACGTCCCTCCAGACACACGTTTTACCAACACTCCCCAAATTATCTGCCCAGCATCCCAAGGAAAAGCCCTCCCTGCACTAGGCTGGACGCCCTCCTCCTCCCCCATCCCACGACAGCCGGGGCTCGGCTGTGCTGCCAAAGGGAAGGCTTCCAAAGGCAGCCAAGGCCAGCAGGCTGTGTGCCATCCCCGTGGCACTGGGGCACCAGGGGACAGGTGTCCCTAAGGGGTGGCACTGCTCGGTTTATTGAAGGAGTCTGAGGGAACCCAGCACCAGCAGCACCTGCGGGGAGGGACGGGGAAGGAGGTGGGATGGGACAGGGAATGCTGTCACCTCCTCCCGGCCTCACTGGGTCCTTCATCTCCACCTCAGGGGTAAAATGGAGTGAGTCCAAGTCTCCAGATTCCCTAAGTGCACCCGGGAGCACACAGGAGCTGCAGCTGAGATTCTTCTTCATCCCACCAGACTCTTCCCGGGTTAGTACAGGTGGTGATGGCTCAGAGAGGAGAGATACGCTCATTAGTTCCCGTGCCAGAAAGATGGAAAATTGGTGGATGTATTTTAGTCCAGAAAAAGGCCAGAGGGCAGAATAAAAAAATGAAAATATAACTGAAGAGAACCAAACCAGGGTATTTCCAGAGGGACTGATCCTCCGAGGACAGCGAGGAGCGGTCGCTGAACCTGCGCCCGAAAAGCCAGGCTGCATCTGGGGAGGGCAGCCAGGTGGGAACAGGAGAGAGAGAGACGGGATTTACTGGGAGAAGACACGGGTCCTCAGCAACACGTCTGGGCAGGAGAAACTCTGCACTGCTCTCCTGAGGCAGGGTTTGTACACAAAGGACAAAAATCCTACAGGGAAAGGCTCCCTTGCTTTGAGACCTTGAATGCCCAGTGCTTGTTGCAGGGTGCATCACCTGCAGGAGGTGGGTGGGCAGGAGGGTGGGCAGGAGGGTGGGCAGGCTCTCTGCCCAGCTCTGGGGTGATGGAACTGGAAGTGCTCCCTGGAAATGTCGCACTCAAGTGCAAAGAAGCCAAGGCTGAAATCGGGGCTGAAGGCTCACACCTGGCCCAGCTCAGGTCCTCAGGTGTCACCTGGGACTGTCCCAAGTGTCCCTGCCATCAGTGCCCAGCTGGGGCTGTGCCAGGGCTTTATCAGAGCTGTCCATCTTGATTCTGGTGGTGACTGGTAATGATAAAGAGCTGGAGGTCTCCATTCCCCGAGGCTTTAATGGCCCCAAGCACAGCTGATCCCACAAACTCTGGCTCCAGCCCCTGTGTCTGCTGAGCCCTGGAACACACAGAACACCCGTTCCTCCTGCCCTACCCAAACCCTTCAACTCTGCCTCTCCCTGGCCCCTGGCCTGAGGCCCCCTCAGCACCTGCCCCCAGACCTTCCCAGCACCACAGCCAAGCCCCAGGCCGAGGGGACGTGGCCATAGCACACAGGGCACCTCCTGCAGCACACGGAGCCAGCCCTGAGACCCTTCTGCTCCTCCCTCCTCCTCCTCCTGCTCCCATGAACAGCCCTGGCTTGGATTAAATCGTGCAGAGTTGCCCAGAGCAGCTGGGACTGCCCCATCCCTGGAAGTGTCCAAGGCCAGGGGCTTGGAGCAACGTGGGACAGTGGAAAGTGTCCCTGCCCATGGCAGGGGATAGAACTGGATGAGCTTTAAGGTCCTTCCAACCCAATCCACTCTGTGATTCCATGGAAGTGCCCAGGTCAGGGTGCTGTGCCCTGGCCAGGTGCTGCTCCTGTGCCCCCAGATCCCCGTCACTGCTCTTCAGCTCTCCCAGTCTCTGGTGCAATAGCCCGAGATGGGAAACTATCTGGAAAATGCCCTTTTGAGAGAAGCAAGGCAGGATCCGGGCCAGCTAAAGGCAGGAACAGCAGCCAGGGCTGACTCACAGCTGCTGCAGAGAAGGTGACAGTGCCACCCAGCCCGGGAGCTCAGCAACTGGGGGGTCACAGGCACGGGGTGATCCATGCTCAGCCCTTCCTCCGTGCGAGCTGGGCTCGGCGGAGCAGGGACAGCCACCCGGGGAGCTGATGCTCTCTGTCACCAACACAGAGGGACCGGAGCTCCCTGTGGGTGACCCCGAGCCCTGCACAGAGCTGGGGATTGGGGGCTCAGCCTCTGCTCCAGGGAATGTTTAACAGGTCCCTGAGGTTGGCACTGCTGCTCCCACCTGGAATGGTGCAGGAAGCAGGTCCAGCTGTGCCTCAAGAGGGGGCAGCTTTGAGTCCTTTAAGTCCCAGAAAAGTGCTCAGGCCAAAGGGACATCAGGATGATCCCTTTTCCTGTCTCACTACCATGTCTACCCGTGCCTTTGGTTGGGGTTTTTTGGTAAATGCTTAAATCAGTGAGTTGACCAGAACAGCACAGATAGAATGAAGCAATAATTAACAGTTTCTAAATTACCAGTTCTGCTGAAATTTACAGGCTCCAAGCAAGCCCAGCAGTGGGGCCTGGCCCGTAGGGATGTTCCTGACCCTGACGGATCAACTGTG
This sequence comes from Corvus moneduloides, assembly GCF_009650955.1. Lineage (NCBI taxonomy): Eukaryota > Metazoa > Chordata > Aves > Passeriformes > Corvidae > Corvus > Corvus moneduloides. Next base: position 122,845,548 of record NC_045477.1, read on the forward strand.
GTCTCAGGGCACGGAAACCCTCACTTGGATCAATCAATCCCTCCTGATGCAGGTGAACTATGGATCCAGGTCTGCTCTGTGTCACAGCCCCCAACCCCAGCAGGCACAGCCCCCCTTCCCAGAGAGCCCCCAGAGCCCCATTCCCAGGGAGCCCCTGGAGCCCCATTCCCAGGGCTCACGTACATTGGATGGACATGGGCGACACGAGCTCCTCGTCCAGGTCGTCCACGTCGTCAGTCATGATGAAGTGCGAGGGGTTGGGCCGGGGGGTGCCCATCCAGCCGGGGTCGATGTTGAGGGCCGAGGCCAGGGAGTGGATGCCGGGGTTGTTGACGATCTGGAAGCCGCAGAGGAGCTCGATCTGCTGCCAGCGGTGCAGCCGCTCCCGCAGCGCCGCCGTCACCTCGCTCAGCGCTTGCCTGGGGACAGGGACAGACAGGGACAACGGAGGCAATGAAGGGAGAACACCCCCTGAATCACCTGGAATAGACTCCATGGGGTCAGCTGTGTGTCCTGAAATTTGAGACACTTTTCATTTTAATTCCAGGAATATGGGAATTAAAAAACGCAGCAGCAGCTGAAGTACCCAGGGATAATAACAAGGGGGAATGGCTTCCCAGTGCCAGAGGGCAGGGCTGGATGGGAGATTGGGCAGGAATTGTTCCCTGGGAGGGTGGGCAGGCCCTGGCACAGGGTGCCCAGAGCAGCTGGGGCTGCCCCTGGATCCCTGGCAGTGCCCAAGGCCAGGCTGGACATTGGGGCTTGGAGCAGCCTGGGACAGTGGGAGGTGTCCCTGCCCATGGCAGGGCTGGCACTGGATGGGCTTTAAAATCCCTCCCAACCCAAACCATTCCATTCCAATCCCTTAGCATCCTGCAGCCTCCTGAAACCTTGTTTTGACAGGACTTTTAACTGCTCCACATAACTGTGACCCCTTGTTTCTCACAGGTAAAACTAGAAGGTTATTGATGAAGAGGAGGGAGTCCAAGCCCAGGTCATGGAGGACAACAGAAGTTCAGCAAAGTGAGCCCCACAGCCCCTGTGCAGGTGAGGACACTCCTGCCTGGGACAGGAGAGGGGTGAGGAGGGAGGCAGGGACAAGGGAGCTGTTGAGCAGACACTCACTTTGCAGTTAAGATTTTATGGTCAACATCGTCCAGAGAGGAACTGTGAGCAACATGGAACGTCCCAAAAAGGGTGTTTCGCTTCTTTTTGATCTTTTCAGCCTGGAATATCAACAGAGAAAGTCACAGGAAGAAGACAACCTGATGTTTCCTCCAGGCCACGAACATCCAGGATGGGCTGAGACAGGAACAGTCCCTGGAGCTGCCTGCGCACGTGGGAGTAGTGGGAATGGTGGTGTCACTGAGGAATGCTGTTCTCCCTGACACTGGGGTGAGGAATTCACCAGCAGCAAGTAGCAGGTTGGGGATTTCATGCTCCCTTCTCCCAGTTTCCCAAAAAGCAGAGGGAACTGAACTGAAGAGGCTGAACTTTCAGGGCAGAGTTGGAGTCCCCATCCCTGGAGGGATTTCACAGCCCTGTGGATGTGTCACCTGGGGACATGGGTCAGTGGTGGCCTTGAAGGTCTCCAAGGGTTCCTCCAATCCAAACCATTCCACGATTCCATGACCCAGGTACCTCACACAGTGAAGGGCTCTCACACATTGGCTTGTCTCTCCCATGAATGACCACCAAACACAGCCCAGGAATGCCCAAGGGATCTTGGGTTGGGAAAGATTTTTGGTTTGAGGTTGGGTTTGTGTCACTGTATCTAAAATTAAAGTCTCTGCCCACAGCTCTGCCATTCCCAGCTCCAGTGGCATGAACCTGGGACTGGGAAGGCCAAGGATGTGGGTGCAAGAACTGACACAGCCAAAGGAAAACTGCTGGACTGTTAAAATGTTCCCAATAAAAGCAGATTAAGGCAGACAGAGTTCTCCCTCCTGCCAGCTCTGCTGGCTCCATGTGGCCACAGAGACAAGGACGTGTCACAACAGCTCCCCGGGCTCATCCCTCAGGGCTGGCACACAACATCCCAGATCCCCTGGGCTCATCCCTCAGGGCGGGCACACAACATCCCAGATCCCCTGGGCTCATCCCTCAGGGCGGGCACACAACATCCCAGATCCCCTGGGCTCATCCCTCAGGGCGGGCACACAACATCCCAGATCCCCTGGGCTCATCCCTCAGGGTGGGCACACAACATCCCAGATCCCCTAGGCTCATCCCTCAGGGCGGGCACACAACATCCCAGATCCCCTGGGCTCATCCCTCAGGGCGGGCACACAACATCCCAGATCCCCTGGGCTCATCCCTCAGGGCGGGCACACAACATCCCAGATCCCCTGGGCTCATCCCTCAGGGCGGGCACACAACATCCCAGATCCCCTGGGCTCATCCCTCAGGGCGGGCACACAACATCCCAGATCCCCTGGGCTCATCCCTCAGGGCGGGCACACAACATCCCAGATCCCCTGGGCTCATCCCTCAGGGCGGGCACACAACATCCCAGATCCCCTGGGCTCATCCCTCAGGGCGGGCACACAACATCCCATATCGGGAATGCGGCGATGATTCATCCAGATCTTGGGATTCCATTGCCTGGGCACGCTCATCACCTGGAGTGGGATTGTGCTGGAGAGGTGCAAAGCCTCTGCTCACTGAGCACCCAGGGCAGCAGTCCCTGTCCCTGATTGCCAGGGCTCCAGGCTCTGACAATGCCCAGGGCGGGACCTGCCTGCCCCAAGAGCCCATGGGAGCATCATCCTCATCCTCATCCTCATGCTCAGCCCCTGCTCACACCTCGCTTGTGCTGCACAAGACGCAAATTTAAGGCATGAAAAGAGAAACTGCCCTTGAGCTGAGGGAGGGCAGGGCTGGATGGGATATTGGACAGGAATTGTTCCCTGGGAGGGTGGGCAGGCCCTGGCACAGGGTGCCCAGAGCAGCTGGGGCTGCCCCTGCATCCCTGGCAGTGCCCAAGGCCAGGCTGGACATTGGGGCTGGGAGCAGCCTGGGACAGTGGAAGGTGTCCCTGCCCATGGAATGAGATTAAGGTTCCTCCCAGCCCAACCCATTCTGGGATTCCATGATTCCACGAAACAAAGAAGGTGCAGAGAATCCAAACTCTCCAGGCTTCACTCCCCAAACCTCCCCACAGACCCAGCATGAGGCCGCTCCACCTCTCACCCCTTCCTTGGCCACCAGCAGCTGTTTCTCTGCGTTCTGCTTCTTGATGTTGTAGTACTGCACCTCCACCTCGTGGGTCAGCTGCAGCCACTTCTGCAGCGCCTCGGGGGCGGCCCAGCTGCAGTGGGACTCCAGCTCCTTCTCCGCGTTCTTCAGCGCCATCCGCACCTGGGGAGAACGCCCGGGACACCGTGGAGCGGCCGTGGGGACACAGCCCTCCCGCAGCTCATCCCCCCTCTGCTGCCAGCCCCGCTTCCTGGGCGCTGGGAAACGGGAAAACACTTCCCAGGCAGCTTCATCTTAGTCCTGGCAGCAGGAAAAGTCCTCTGGAGGAGCGGTGGCACCCTGGGCACTGCGGGAGAGGAGCCACCCACACGCCAGGCTGCTGCTCCGAGCACCAGAACCACCCACGGACGATTCCTGTCATCTTACAGCTGAGCTCCTTTCTCAAAAATTCCCAGCCAGCACCATGCTGTGCTCCCTCTTGACCCCTCCACATCAGCTCCTCTGCCACGAGCCACAGGAAAACCCTCTGGAGCCGATGGCAGGGTGCACGAGGTTGTTAAAAGGGAATTAGGTTTGCAGTGAGGACGCTCGGGGTTTTTTGCAGCCTCTAGAAACCTCTGCAGAGCTTCCTGCCTGTCTGTAAATCCCACAGATCCTCCTGCGGAGGCAGAATCCCTGACAGGACCGTGCAGGCGATCCCTGTATCACCACAGCTCCGAGCCAAGCCCAGGGAGCTTGTCAGGAGACAACTTCCACACTGGAGCGAGGGAGAAAAATATTTAGACACAAAACATGTGCTGCTGGTCAGGAAAAGAAACAGTCTGGCTGGATCAGCCATTCCTGGGGTCTCTCCTTCCACCCCAGCCCAGGCTCCTGCGCAGCCTGACATCCCACAGAGATACAGGATTAGAAGGGAGTGGGTGAGAAGCCAGCTGAGGACACTCCGACCTCACAGAAAAGCCTTTAGTGGCAGAACCCATCAAGAATTAACTCCTCTCTGGCAGTGCCCACCCTGGGGAGAGGCTCTGACAGCCCTGGGGCCTGACAAGCCCTGCAGGAAGGGAACGTGTCCCACCCCGGAGCAGCGGAAGGCTGGGCAGCGCAGTCCCGGGACTCGCTCCAGGGATGGGGCCCCTGTGCCAGCCCAGCAGCGCCGGGCGCGGGGGCTGCGGTTCCGCACGGCACAGCAGCTCTGCCTCCCACCCAGAGCAGCTCCCGCAGCCTTCCCTGCTCCTGCACAGCCCAGCCCACGGCCGCAGCCTTTCCCTCCCAGCGGTGGGCGGACGAGGAGCAGCGTTTCTGTGAAGGATTGCTCACACCCGGAGCTCTGCCCTGGGTGTGTTCTGTAACTCGGTCGTGTCTCATCGAGCCCAGCCTGGCGGGCTTCAGGGAGCCAGGAGCCCCGGGCTGCAGCAGAAACTCTGAAATTCCGTATTTTATCGGGAAGGACCATCCATCCAGGAGCAGCCCCGAGGCACCACGCACAAGAGGTCAAACAGTTCTACCACCTGTGTGTGATTTAGGGTTGTCCAGTGTGAAATTGCCTAAATCAGTCCCAGAGTGCCAAATTCAGAGTCACAGACCTCGGGTTTTTCCTGGCTTTTCCCGTCGGACACCAGCAGCATCCGGTGCTGCTCCCACCTCAGCAGAACTCTGACCATCACCCACAAGCATCTGGGATTTAGGAATATGGAGAAAGAGCGGGTAGGGAATCTGTCACTGGTTGGTTGGGGTAGAGGAGTGCTCATAACACTTACAGGAACAATGTTTTTAGGGAATCGTGGGAAAGGGAAGTGGTGGTGAACAGGCAGAGACCAGTGGCTAAAATGAGTGTCCACGACCCAAACCCTTATGGTTCTGCAGGGAATCCATGCAAACAGGAGTTATTTTGTGTGTCTCCATTCTCCTGGGAAGATCTTTAAGATCCCAGTTGCATCACTAAGAGCAACAATTTATAATGAAATTTATAAAAAAGTTATACTTTGCCCCGGGGTGAGACCCCCCCCAGGGTGCTGGTTCCAGCCCTGGGACACCAACATCAGGAGGATGTGGAGCTGCTGGAGCCAGTCCAGAGGAGCCCCAGAGCTGCTCCAGGGCTGGAGCCCCTCTGCTCTGGAGCCAGGCTGGGAGAGCTGGGGGTGCTCACCTGGGGAAGAGAAGGATCAGGGAGAGCTCAGAGCCCCTTGCAGGGCCTAAAGGGGCTCCAGGGGAGCTGCAGAGGGACTGGGGACAAGGCATGGAGGGCCAGGAGCCAGGGAATGGCTTCCCAGTGCCAGAGGGCAGGGCTGGATGGGAGATTGGGCAGGAATTGTTCCCTGGGAGGGTGGGCAGGCCCTGGCACAGGGTGCCCAGAGCAGCTGGGGCTGCCCCTGGATCCCTGGCAGTGCCCAAGGCCAGGCTGGACATTGGGGCTTGGAGCAGCCTGGGACAGTGGAAGGTGTGGAATGGGATGGGGTTTAAGGTCGCTCCCAACCCAAACCAGTCTGGGATTCTATTCCACAATTCTCTCAGTGTTCTCCGGGCCCGTGGCCCCACTGGGGTCATGGTCTGGGGAGGGTGACCCAGTGAGGAGAGAGGGATGGAAGAACAGCCTGGGAACAGGACACTGCTCCATGCCATACACCCAACTCCAGCAGGACCATCCAAACCCCCCAGTGTGGCTTTAGTGATAAGAATCAACTGGTGCAGAAGGAGGTCTTGGTTAATATTCCCTGGGAGCAGGGAGTATGTTGAACTGGGAAGAGTTGTGGGGTCAGAGGGGGTGACTGGTTAATGTCACGAGTGTCCTCGAGCTGCTGGGACAGTGCTGGGGTTACAGTCACACAGTGTCAGGTGGGACACTCCAGTACTCACCTCCCGACAGACTGAGGAACCACAGAGGCCACGGCAGCTCCAGCTTCCCGGGCTCCTTACAGATGGGAATGCAGGGGGAAGTGGAAGGGATGAGAGCTGGGCTGGCTCCCCCGGAGCCGGGAGGGCCGGGGACACCTGAGGCCACCCAGCCCGATCTGGTGGCCCAAAGCACACCAGCCCAAAGTCTGTGTCAGGATGGACATCCCAGGGCGTGTCCTGGAAGGGAGCTCAGCGGCCCCGTGGAGAGGCTGGGTGGCCCCAGGAGGGAGGCTGGAGAAGAGCACTCCTGGGAACGGGCACCATGGGGCTAGGGGCTGCTGCTGCTCCAGGCACGAGGGGAATTTGCTGTTTGCACCCCTGCACTGCCCCGGGGCTCCCAGGACACTTGGTCCTGCCTTGCCAGGGGAAACCCTGGATTCCTGCCTTATTTTCTTCCCGGTCCTCCATGGTGGCAGCAAAGACTGGACACAGCTGGGAGGATACACCCATGGCCTTGGGACATCCAAGGAACGTGCCCAGCTCATGCAGTTCTGGCTCCCAGTTTGAGTTTAAACTGATCTGTAACTTAGAGTCAGGTGACAATGGTCCCTCAGGTGAGACAGGAAGCAGCTACTGGAATTGAGGGATTGGACTTTCTTGTAGGTGTGGGGAGGTTAAGGTTGGACAATGGGGAAATTTCTTTATGGAAAGGGTTGTCCAGCCCTGGCACAGGCTGCCCAGGGCAATGCTGGAGTTACATCCCTGGAGGGATTTAACAGGATGTGGCAACTGGGGACACGGTCAGTGGTGGCCTTGGCAGTGCTGGGGATGGCTGGACTTGACAGTCTCAGAGGGCTTTCCCAGCCCAACCCTTACACACCCCTCTGATCCACGAGAAAACATGGGAAGCACAACTGAACTCATGCTAAATCTGTCCTAAAACCATGAATACAAACAAAGACAGACTGTATGGCTTGGAGAGGGAGTCAGAAATCCCAGAGCGTGCAGCTCCAGGGCAAGTCCAACCCCTCTGCTCCTGCTGGGACCTCACAAGGTGCCAGCACCTGCCCTGTCTGGCAACAGCGACTGGGACGTGTAATGGACACCATGGAAAAGAGACTTGGGGCTTCTCCTCCACCAAGGGCAGTGGGAAAGCAAAGGCAGAAGAGCAGCAGCATCAGCGGGTTCAGGGGTGGTGAAGAGCAGTGAGGACTGGTGTTCCTCGGGAGCCAGGGCTGGCACCAGCGCTGGGAAATGTCTTTGTTGGTGACACAGACACCGGGATCCGGGGCAGCCCTACACGTTTGCCATGGACACGGAGCTGGGTGCTGTGGTCACACGCTGGAGGAAGGGATGGGGCATCCAGAGGCACCTGGACAGGCTGGAGAGGTGGCACCGTGCCAGCCTCATGAAGCTCAGCAGGGCCAAGGGCAAGGTCCTGCGCCTGGCTCAGGGCAATCCCAGCACAAACAGAGGCTGGGGAGGATGGATTGGGAGCAGCCCTGGGGAGAAGGAGCTGGGGATTGGTGGGGAGAAGCTCCCCAGGCCCTGGCCATGAGCACTGGGACCTTAAATCCCCGTGCCCTGGGCTGATCCCCCAGTGCGGGCAGCAGGAAAGGGATTGGGATTGTGTCCCTGTGCCCCTGTGCTCAGGTGAGAGCAGAGCAGCTGGGGCTGCCCCTGGATCCCTGGCAGTGCCCAAGGCCAGGCTGGACATTGGGGCTTGGAGCAGCCTGGGACAGTGGGAGGTGTCCCTGCCATGGCAGGGGTGGCACTGGGTGGGCTTTGAGGTCCCTCCCAACGCAGACATCCAGTGTTCCCGTGGTTTCCCAGAGGGATGGAGCAGCGCTGCCCTCAATCTCTGTGGAGGTGCATCCCCCAGGCGAGCCCTTACCTGCTCCAGCTCCTGCTCCGCGTATTTCTGCCGGCTGAGCTCGTTCTCGGTGCCCTCGCGGAGCTCCCGCAGCCTGTGTGCCTCCTGCTTGGCAATGCTGATCTCGTCCTGCAGCTTCTTCTCCAGGTGCACCTTCTCCACCTCCACAGAGCGGTGCTCCTCCTGCGCCTTCTGCAGCCTGCAGCACACAGAGAGCCAGAGCCAGTGCCAGGCCGGCTCCCCGGACACCACAGGGAGCCCGGGCACCTGGGTGCCCACCACGGCCCAGCCCTGCTCCTGCCTGTCCGTGGGGACACCAGGGAGAAAGTTCACCTGGCCAGGAAGAAAGGAAACTATCAACTGCTCAGGGTCAGCTCTATTCATTCACCGAATACTCATGATGCATTTTCTTCATTTTCTGAAACACATCTAGATTTCCTCTAATGAGCCTCAAATTAAGCTGAATTTTTGGGGTTTTCACTAAAGTGAAGACTTTGATAAAACAAAGCAGGGGAAGATCTGCCAGAGCACATCAGACCACCCAGACAGGATGGCTCCATGTTCCCTCCCCAAAATCCTGCAAATTCAGACATGTCTTAATCTTGCCTGGATGTTCCTATTTTTCCTCATGACAGAATTAAATCAGTAGGAATATATGGCAACAACTGAGAAATGGTGGCAACAACGAAACCCTGGATCTCCATGGATCTGTGGGATCTTACATGAGGAGCTGACCTGCACTGAGGCTCCCAGCAAGGCCCCTGCTGCACGTGGGCTGGGGCAATGCCTGAGTCACCGACTCTTCCAGGTCAGAAGAGACCACTCCCAGCACCAGGAACCAGCAGGTGAGATCACCCCTGCCATGGCAGGGACACCTTCCACTGTCCCAGGCTGCTCCAAGCCCCAATGTCCAGCCTGGCCTTGGGCACTGCCAGGGATCCAGGGGCAGCCACAGCTGCTCTGGGCAACCCGGGGGCTTCCACACAATCAGCTCTTCCATACAACCCATACATCTCCAAAACAGAGCTGCCCACTCCTTTCAGGCATCAGTAGGATGTGCCAAGACTTGATGATCTTGATGAGTCACTTAATGGACTGGAAAAGTGTCACTGCTGAAGGATGTTCTCAAAGGTGCTTTGAAGATGAATAAAAGCTGGGGTTTTGTATGAACATTCCCAACTCCTCGGGAGCGTGTCTGAGCTGCTCAGCAAATTCCAGCAGCAGTGGCACTGGAGAGGCATCCCGTGCCTTCCAGAGGTCTGTTCAGCACTGAGCTTCACCCAGCCAGCACAGCAGGGTCCATCAAGCTCTGGAAAAGAAGTCTCTGAGCAGAACTTCAGCACAGCTTCTCCACAAGTCCGGGAGCACTGGGGCTGTCCGGAGGTTCTGCTGTTCCCACGGCAGCTGAGGAGCCCAGCTGAACCCCGCTGGGGAAGCACGAGGAAGGGAAGGAGTATTTCCCCTCAAGAGGCCTCTCAAGGTCCCCAGTTCCCCTCGCAGTCCTTGAGCTCCTGCTCGGTGCCCTGTGTGGAGGACGGGCCCTCCCGAGCTGCTCCGGCTTAAGGCTGTGCCGAGCACAAGCGGTTTTGTGTTTCTTCCTGAGGGGCTTTAGAGCATTAGTTGAACTTCCCAGGAACATCCACTTGTTTACGTGGCTCTGCCCTCGGCAGCAGGGCCAAGGTCACTCCCCACAGGCACATTCCCAGTTCAGAGCTCAGAGGTGAGCCCAGCCGAGCCCTCCCGCCCCAGACACTGCTGCTCCAGGGGATGGACACAGAGAAGGGATTCCTGCCTCCTCCAGATGCAGAAAAAATAAATCAAACTTTCATTGGGAGTATTTCCGAGCTGTAACAAAACTCCACGAGGCTATGTGGAGCCAGCTGTGGATTGCAGCTGGCAGAGGGGAGTGGACTTTGTGCCAGGGGAACGTGCCCAGTGCGGCTCCATCACCTGGGAGCTCCCTCGGGTGCTCGCTCTCCTCAGACCCCAACTGGTCCCATCCCACTGGGGAACAGGAGGAGCCTTTCCAGCACCACTCAGGGGCAGGATGGATCCCTGAAGGCTGTAACGAGCACGTAGGCAAGGAATGGGGCTGCAGACCTGCGGATACATCGCACAGATCCCCAAAACCTGGCTGCCTGCAGGTCTCCTGACACCCCCGGGACCTGGTGCTTGCACAGGGCACTCACTGCACCCCTGTGATCGGCCAGGACGAGCACCTGGGATTGAACCCTCTGTTCAGAGAAGTCACTGGGAATGCAGCCCCCAGCTCACAGGGCAGCCTAGCTGAGGTTTATCCTCCCAGACTCCACTGAAACCTCACAGAAAATCGTTCTAGCCCCAGACTATCCTGCTCTGTTATTTGCTAAATCTGCCCTTAAAATATTCCATTGCCAGAGCACCCCATGGGTTTGGCATCACCAGGGCTGAAGGCTCTTCCCTGTCCCAGAAGATCCCTGTGTCTAGAGGGTCTCTTGGAGCACGTTCTCCCATCAGTAGCTTTACTGGAACCATTGCAGTAATTCCTGGGAGCAGAGACCCCATTCCCGAGGCTGCAGGATTTGATCCATATGCCGAAAGCCCAGATATTCCTATTTAATACTTCAAAATGATGTATTTTTTTCACTTTCCAAGCAACACTCTTTGATTTAGGTATTGCTTCCCCACACAGTGGCAAGAACTCAAGAGGGGATGTGTAAATCCTCTGATTGCTCTGCTGTTCCAACATGCTTTTTCCCCATCAAAAGCCAAGGTGAAACAACCTTGGATGACAAATTCCACGTGAGCTGGATTGCATGGCAGGAGGTGGGACTGGATGAGTTCTGAGTGCCCTTTGAACCCAAAGCATTCCCTGGCTCTGTGACTGTGAAAGAACACACAGATCTTTACACACGGCCACTCCACGCATCCCTGCAGGAGCCAGGCCCCCACCCCAGCTCCAGAGTCCCTCAGGAAGGGGCTGACTCTGGTGTGAGGCACCAGGACAGCTAAAATAAAGTATTTCCTGAAATCTAAAGGAATAGGGACCGTGCAGGAAGAACTGAGTGCTCCAGCTGGATGGACAGTGGAAACCTACCTCTCCTGTAGGTCATGGAGAGACTGCTCAGCCCTGTGGAGACCCTCCAGGTCCTTCATCATCTTCTTCATGTGCTCCTTGGAGTAGCGGTTCTGGATGTAGGCGAACCAGCAGCCGCCCACGCCGATGACGATGGACACCACCAGCATGAAGTCCTTGAGGTGGTTGTGACGGGTCACTGTGAGAGACCAGAGACACTGCTGGATTCAGAGGATCACAATGATTAACCCCAAAGTGCTTTGCCTGCACCACAGTGGGACAGGAGAACTCAGGAGAGTCTTACAAGGAATTGTGGAACAGGATTCACCAAGGGAAAAGTTGAGCTATGTTGACAATTAAAGGGAAAACCAGAAGCTTGAAAACATTTATTCAATTTGGAGACACAACAACAACAACAACAAGAAGATGAAATTCCAAGTCTTCCAGCTCCAATTTGCCTGGCAATAAGTGGTACAGGGGCAACTCCACATAGGAACCCCTCCAGAACAGCTGTGATCTCACAGGGCAGCACAGGAAACTAAGAACAAAATAATTACTTGAAAAAACCCTGCTGAGATCACAGAGCTGGGGCAGCTCAAGTGTCCAACTGTCAAGTTGCCAAACTTCCCATGAGAATCACAACTCCATGTGGAAACTCCCTTTTTCAACAGTTAGTTCAAAGAAAGGTGTTGATGCATGTGAGAGGATGAAGGTAATTAAGTGGGGGCTCAAGTGCAAAACAAAACCCAAGATGAGTCAATCAGAATTTTTTTCCTGTAACTCAACCAAGTGTGTGCTGAAAGAGCCACAAATGAAAGAGCAGCTCAGTCCAGAGAGCTGGGACTCAACGATCAGGATGCACTAGTTTTGAACCAAAAAACAGGTGATTCACACCAGATACAGGGAAAAAATACCTGTACTGAGAGGGGGAGGCCCTGGCACAGGGTGCCCAGAGCAGCTGGGGCTGCCCCTGGATCCCTGGCAGTGCCCAAGGCCAGGTTGGACATTGGGGCTTGGAGCAGCCTGGGACAGTGGAACAGGGTGGATTAGACAGGATTTAAGGTCCCTCCCAAGCCAAGCCGTTCTCTGATCACAGCTAAACCACGTCTGCCACACTGGCAGAGCTGGGGGCACACGGGAGGGGACCTGGGAGGTGGAAACTCGAGTTGGAAAGGCAGAGCACAGCCCAGAATGACCTGGCTCGAGGGCTGCCCAGCAGCCCCACACCAGCCGGACACGCGGGGACAGTGATGCTGCTCCTCTGCCCACCATGGAGGGGCATTCCCACAGAGGGAGAGGGCCAGGACCCCTCCCCAAAGGCCCAGGAGACACCCAAGCACCATCTCCCCACCACGTGTGATCCATCACTCCCTGGAAACGCCCAGTGTAAATTCAACCCTCGGAATTAAACAAGGTGAGCGCTGGCGCCGCTTCCCCTCCCGGATGGATTATCACAACATCCTCTTCCGAGGGAGCAGATCCTGGCAAGTGGCTGCACATCTCTCAGTCTGAATCCTCTCAGCTCCCATTTGGAGAGCAGCAGGGCTGAGAGCTCAGGTGGTTTGTGTTCCACCCTCCCACAGCCACCACAGCTTTGTTCTCCTGCCCCAGCCAGAGCTCAGGCACGTCCAGGAGCTGCCTGGAGCAATCCCCACCAGCCCCACCCTGCCCTGACCCCTCTCCTGCTGCCAGTGCCAGCCATGCTCAGCACCAGCACAGCAGCACTTGGACACACCCTTCCTCTTCACCAGCACTTCCAAAGACACGTGGATGAGGAAACTGAAAACTCAGCTTGGATGTGAACGTAGAAGCATGGAATCCCCGACTGGTTTGGGTTGGAAAGGGAGCTCACAGCCCATCCAGTGCCAGCCCTGCCATGGCAGGGACACCTCCCACTGGCCCAGGCTGCTCCAAGCCCCAATGTCCAGCCTGGCCTTGGGCACTGCCAGGGATCCAGGGGCAGCCCCAGCTGCTCTGGGCACCCTGTGCCAGGGCCTGCCCACCCTCCCAGGGAACAATTCCTGCCCAATCTCCCATCCAGCCCTGCCCTCTGGCACTGGGAAGCCATTCCCTGGGTCCTGGCACTCCAGAGCAGAGGAGCTCCAGCCCTGGGAGCATCTCCATTTTCCCACCTTCATTGTAAAAGCTTTTTTCTGGTATCTCATCCAAATCAGCTCTCCTGCAGTTCCTTCTCCCTTGTTGAATCATTTCATCTTCTTTCAAACACAAAGCCCAGGCAGAGCTGCAAACCCAACAGGACATCAAGTCCTGCAGTTGAGCAGAACAATCACTGATAAAACCGTGCCTGTTCTCCCTCCTTTCCCCAAAAAAAGGAAATAAGAAAGGGAGAGAAGTCAGTTTGCTATGGTGTACGTGGCTTTTCCTGCAGTCTTTGCAGGTATAACGTGTGCTCAGGTCTGCCTGGTGCTGAGAGCAGCCAAGGCCACACGGGTGCAGGACAGGCTGTGCCAGCCCCACTGCTGGCCAGGGACAAATCCAGAGGGTTGAAATCCCAATAAACTGGACAGGAACAATCTGAGGCTCCGCTGTGGAACGGCCGCAGTGCCATCGGTCTCTGGCCCAGGGCGAGAGGAGCAGCAGGGAAAGAGCTGAAATGACACAAAGTTCTCTCCCAAGGTCAAAAGCAGCAAAGCTGCAGCTGCAGAGCCTCCAGCCCTGAGACACCAACATCGGGAGGATGTGGAGCTGCTGGAGAGAGCCCAGAGGAGGCCCCAGAGCTGCTCCAGGGCTGGAGCCCCTCTGGAGCCAGGCTGGGAGAGCTGGGAGTGCTCACCTGGGGAAGAGAAGGCTCCAGGGAGAGCTCAGAGCCCCTTGCAGGGCCTAAAGGGGCTCCAGGAGAGCTGCAGAGGGACTGGGGCCAAGGCATGGAGGGTCAGGACCCAGGCAATGGCTTCCCAGTGCCAGAGGGCAGGGCTGGATGGGAGATTGGGCAGGAATTGTTCCCTGGGAGGGTGGGCAGGCCCTGGCACAGGGTGCCCAGAGCAGCTGGGGCTGCCCCTGGATCCCTGGCAGTGCCCAAGGCCAGGCTGGACATTGGGGCTTGGAGCAGCCTGGCACAGTGGGAGGTGTCCCTGCCATGGCAGGGGTGGCACTGGATGGGCTTTAATGTCCTTTCCAACCCAAACCACTCTGGAAAATTCCATGTTTCACCTCAAGTTGTGCTTTTTTGTGCCAGATAAATTCCTGAACCACAGGACAGGACCCCAAAGTGACAGACACAGAAGAAGGAATCACCTCACCTTGCTTAGATTACAATTGTATCACGCTCCCTCGCACTTGGATAATTTCAGAGCTGAAGTGGTCAGACCTGTTTGCTGTAGGAAATGGCAGGGCTGGAGCCTGGCAGCAGGAACCAGACCTGGAGGGATGGCAGGAGCCTGCAGATCCACATAGCAACTGGCCATGGAAACTGGCTGAAACCTCTGCCACGAGCCAGACATCCAGCCCTGGAGCGGCGGGTTGGGAAAAGCTTCACCCAGCAGCAGGAACAGCACCATGCCCACCTGCTGTGATCCCCACACACAGCGGCATGGCTCTGGATTCAGGAGCCTGCAGGAGCACTGGGGCTCCAATCTAGGCTGCTTTGATTCAATGCTTTTATACCTGTGGTGAACAGAGCTTCAAGAGAGGAGACAAACCCTTGAAACTCTGTACCTGGGCACCACATCGCCCTGCCAGCAGCTCAGAGACCCCCAGAGCCCAGATCCCCCCCAGAGCCCACTTTATCCCCAGAGCCACCTCCCCTGACCACAGGAAAGGAGCTGGAGCAGGAACACATCTGAGACCACCACAACACCACGGTGTAAAAGCAGCCTCTGCACCTCAGAAGGTCACCGAGCACTTCCCGAAGCTGCTGATTGCTGCTGGCTCCTGAAAGGTGTTTTGCAATCCACTCCCGAAGGAACTGGTTTAGATAAACAACCCCTCCCCATGACTGGAGACAAAGCCATGCAGATGACCAGAAACCAGCAAACTTTACCTTCTGAAAAGGGATAAATCTCTCCCTCAGGTGCAGATTTAAAGTGCATTTCCTCTCCTCACATAGCCTGTATATAGTCATAGAATCACAGAATGGTTTGGGTTGGGAGGGGCCTTAAAGCTCATCCCATTCCACCTCCTGCTGCGGTCAGGACACCTTTCACTCGCCCAGGCTGCTCCAAGCCCCATCCAGCCTGGCCTGAAAAGCTTCCAGGCACAGAGATCAGAGGGGTGTGAGCAGCCCTCGGCCCGGAGCAGCCTGACCGCCGCGGTTCCCTGCACTCTTTGATCTCCGTGACCCAGGGAGGCTCAGATCCCAGAGCCAAGGGAGCCGCAGGGCAGAACAGAACAGCTCCAGAACAGCCATTAATTCCAGCCAGTACAAGCCATTCACTTTGCCATTTACACAGCACTAAGAACTCCAGAGAAATTCCACCCCCAGCAAGGAGTCGCTGGGCTGGAGCCACTGTTGGAGGAACTCACCCCAGACGGCTCCACCAGCCACCTCCACGGCCACCAACTCACCAAAAAACTTCACTTTTAACATGGGTAACAAATATAAACCAAACTGTGCCTGCACAAAAAGAGGCTTTTCAATAACTGTGAGCAAAAATGGCTGATGGTACAACCCAGGCTTGTGATTCCTTTGCCATGGCTCTGCCAAGCCTCACACTGGGGTTCACACTGTGCAGGCAGTTTTCCCAGGATTGGGTGGGAATGGCTGGAGAGCAGCCCTGGGGAGAAGGACCTGGGGGTGCTGGAGTGGGAGAGGCCAGACATGCCCCAGCCACGAGCACTGGGACCCTGAAATTCCCATGCTGATTCCCCGGGATGGGCAGCAGGAAAGGGGGAATTCTACCCCTCTGTACCCAAAACCCAGGAGGAAGCCATGGCATAGAGGGAGAGAGGCAAAAGCACCTTTAATAGGGAGCAGACAGGAGCCAGAGGGAACAGATGCAAAGGGAGCACCTGGAGCGTGGAGATAGGCATCAGAGAGCTCGAGATGCTGATAAAGCATCAAAGGAGCCCACGCCTTCGTATCAGCCATCCTAAACTCCTTCTGATCCAGCCTGCTGCTCCTTCCCTCCTCCTCCAGAGGTGGGAAATTCACAGCCTGAGTCACCAGCAGAGCCTCAGGACATAAGAGTGGAGCCCCAGGAAAGCCCAGGACACAGTGACAGAGCTCCAGGACACAGTGACAGAGCTCCAGGACAGTGACAGAGCTCCAGGACATGGTAACAGAGCTCCAGGACATGGTGACAGAGCTCCAGGACATGGTAACAGAGCTCCAGGACACGGTAACAGAGCTCCAGAACATGGTGACAGAGCTCCAGGACACAGTGACAGAGCTCCAGAACATGGTGACAGAGCTCCAGGACACAGTGACAGAGCTCCAGAGCTCCAGGACTCAGTGACAGAGCTCCAGGACATGGTGACAGAGCTCCAGGACACGGTGACAGAGCTCCAGGACACGGCAGCAGCTTCCCTGGGAGCAGGCAGGATCACGGCCCTCCAGCAGCTCACCCCCCACCCTCAGCACCACAGAAGGCCAGCAGGCTTTACCCTGTGCACACAGGAGATCCCAGCAGGACAGGATGGTGGGTCTGCACCTCTGCGAGCAGCCCTCTGAGATGGGAATGCCAGCCCAGCACGCCTCCAGCCTACAGAGCTGCTCCCATAAGCCCAGAGACAACCTGCTCCTGCTCCAGGGGAACCGTGCTGGGATGAGCTCCCTGGGTGAGGCTGCACTTTGGGTCCTCCAGGCCTGGCTCTGGTGTCCAGAGTGAGCAGACACAGATCCTCATGGCCAAGGCCTTGCTGGCCTTGGGGGTCTTTCCCAACGCTGGCAATGGGAACCTGGGTACTCACACAGGGGAGGCCCGAAGAGCACCGTGTCCAGGGCCTTGAGCTGCAGCTTCTGCCGGTGGCTGCGGTCGGTCATTTTCAGCACTGTCCCCATCATGGTGGCGTTGTTCACTGCCAGCCTGCACAACAGGGGAAAACAACGAGCTGTGGGCACATCCACCAGGACCAGGAACACACCAGGGATTAGGGAGATACGGGAGCAGGGCCTGGCAGCTCCCTGCTACCAGAACAAAGCCCTCACTGTTGTTGTCTCTGAGCCAGGGTGTCTCTAGGACACTTTGCAGCAGCATTTTTAGGACTGGGAGAGAGCAGGAGAAACCAAGGCCAGGCCTAATTCATTAACCTGACAGCATGAGGGACTGCTTTCCCATCAAAACCCATCTTTTGGTGTCCTACCAATCACTTATAACTATTTTTAAACCAAATCTCCATTGCCTTTACATCCTGTGACACAGACCATGAACCACAGTTCTCCCTTGGAAGAAATGTGGGCACACATTGTGCTGCCTCAAAACCACCCTCATTTTATCCCCAGTAATCCCTCCTTCCCAGTCAGTTTAAAAGCCCCTTTTTCAGTGACAGGAACCTTTATCCAAAGAGCTGCACTGAGATTCTTCAAACCTGTTACAAGTTTAGGCCAACTCCCAGCCAGTGTTTCTCTTACACGGAATGCTGGAATGGTTTTGATGGGAGGGACCTTAAAGCCCATCCAGTGCCACCCCTGCCATGGCAGGGACACCTCCCACTGGCCTAGGCTGCTCCAAGCCCCAATGTCCAGCCTGGCCTTGGACACTGCCAGGGATCCAGGGGCAGCCCCAGCTGCTCTGGGCACCCTGTGGTGGCTCTGGGCACCAGGGCCACCCTCCCAAGGAGCAATTCTTTCCCTGTATCTAACCCAAATTTCCCCTCTTTTCACTCACAACTGGAGCAGAACAGGAATCAGGCTGGGCACTGCACATGCCAAGGAACTTAAGGTGATGAGAGAAGCTGACCCCTGCCAGGCCCTGGTTCTCTCCCTGAACATGTCCCATAGGAACACTGGGCACTGACCTGGGCACTGCACTGACCTGGGCATGGCACTGACCCTGGCACTGCACTGACCTGGGCATGGCGTGGCCGCTCAGCTGCAGCTTCCGGAAGGTCTCCTCGTACTGGGGCAGCTCCACGTAGGAAATGAGCCACTGAACCACCTCATCAACCGTCCAGTTGTACACTGAGGAGAGCACAAACAGCTCGTTAGGGGTACTGAGCCACTGGAATCGTCATCAAACATCAGAGTCACAGGTTTGGGTTGGAAGGGCCCTTAAAGCCCATCCAGTGCCAGCCCTGCCATGGCAGGGACGCCTCCCACTGTCCCAGGCTGCTCCAAGCCCCAGTGTCCAGCCTGGCCTGGGACACAGCAGATGTTTTTACTGGACAGAGGGGGCTTTGTTACACCTTAATTTATCATCCTCTGTCCCTGCTCAGCTCCAGCCGCTCCTCCCCAGCTCCAGCAAGCCCTGGAGCTGCCCTGGGAATCAGCCAGTGGTGACAGTCCCCTCCCGACACCCCTGTGCCCACAGCCCTGGAGCCCTGCTCCCTGGGCAGCAGCTGGGTGAGGAAAAGGCCCCTTTTGGCCAGCTGTGGGCACGGCTGCAATGCCAGCATCGACTGGGCCCACGAGGATGAGAAAAGAGGGCTCCAGGGAGCCCAACACCTCCCACAGGGAGCTGAGGGACGAGGGATCTGGGAGAGATGAGGGATGTGAGAAAGATGAGGGAGCTGAGGGAGATGAGGGATCCGGGGGACATGAGGGAGCTCAGAGAGATGATTGATCTGATGAAGCTGAGGGAGCTGATGAAGCTGAGAAAGATGAGGGAGTTCACAGAGCTGAGAGGGATGAGGGAGAGGGAGCTCAGAGAAATGAGATGAAAGAGATGAGAGAGCTCAGAGATGGGTTACTTTCCACGCGTGACCAGGAACAGCAGCAATGGAAGGGAGGAAAGGCAGTGGCTGGAAAATAAATGCAACAGGCCCAGCCACCCCATCCCTGTGGGATGTCAGTGCCCTTCACAGCTGCTTTTCACACCCACAGCGAGGAGCAGACCTTTCCTACCAGCCTGGTTCCAGCTTCATTACTTCAGTTCAAGCTCCAAAATTAGGCTTCAAATATCCCTGGAAGTGTTCCAGGCCAGGTTGGATGGGGCTTGGAGCAACCTGGGACAGTGGAAGGTTCCCTGCCGGGCAGGGGATGTGACTGGATGGGCTTTAAGGTTCCTCTCATCCCAAACTCTCCATGATTCCATGACATCAGACCACCCTTTAGAAACCAGTAACTCATTCTATCAGCCAGATCTACAAGATGATGAAAGGGAAAACAAGAGCAGGAACTAAATCCAGCACTGGGACACCCACTGTGCCACGGCAGCTCTGCCAGAGACGTGGCAGGTCCTGCATGTGCCAGAGGCAGGGCCAGAGCCAAGGCAGCTCAGTAATTAAGGCGCCTGGGGAGTATCAAGAGATGTTCTCCTCCATCCCTTAATGATTTCTACCCTTTCCCAGCTGACATTAAGATACATGCCAGGCAAAGCCATCTGTAAACAGCCCTGTAATGAGATAAATATTTCTTACACAAGGCGTTCCTTGGACACAGGACACACAGGGACTCGTTAAGAGTCATGGAATCACAGGATCCTGGAGGCTGGAAAAGCCCTCTGAGCCCAGCAAGTCCAACCATCCCCAGCACTGCCAGGGCCACCACTGACCATGTCACCAAGTGCCACATCCACAGGGCTGTGAAATCTCCCTGGGATGTGCTTCCATCCCTGTCCTGGGAAATTGTGCCACTCCTAAGTGACTTGGACAAGAATTTTCAACACATCCCTGTCCAACTCCACGGGGGAGAGAGTCTGGTCTGGGACACACAGCTCTGGAATCATCACACAGAGTATCACAGGCTGCTTGGGATTGGGAGGGACCTTAAAGCCCATCCAGTGCCAGCCCTGCCATGGGCAGGGACACCTCCCACTGTCCCAGGCTGCTCCAAGCCCCAATGTCCAGCCTGGCCTTGGACACTGCCAGGGATCCAGGGGCAGCCCCAGCTGCTCTGGGCACCCTGTGCCAGGGCCTGCCCACCCTCCCAGGGAACAATTCCTGCCCAATCTCCCATCCAGCCCTGCCCTCTGGCACTGGGAAGCCATTCCCTGGCTCCTGGCCCTCCAGCCCTTGTCCCCAGTCCCTCCCCAGCTCTCCTGGAGCCCCTTTAGGCCCTGCAAGGGGCTCTGAGCTCTCCCTGGAGCTCCTCCTCTTCTCATGCACAGCCCCGTTGTGTTTTCAATCCACCCTGCAAAGGCTGCACCTCAGTGTCCATTGAGTCCCCCTGAGAATGGGAGGGATTGCTGCACTCCCTGCAGCTGGATCCACAGAGCTCTGGAAACACAGAGCACATCCCACCCAGAGCAATTAAAGGGCTAAGACAGAAAAATCAAACACAAACAGGACACAAACAAGAAACTGAAACTGATGAACTGATTAGAAGACTGAAACCCAGTATTTCAAGGAATGGACATTGACAGAACTCTTTTAGAGATGAGAGCACTGAAAAAAAAAAAGGATTAAATTCTGTGGAATTCTGTGTGACAGCACTGGGGAAGCACTTGCCAACCTTCGAAGTTTGTTCCAAGATTCCCAGGAAGTTTCTCACCAGAGGCTGAACTCCCACCACGTCCCTGGGTGCTGGGATGAGTAACAGCATTTTGGAACAGCCTAAAGTTATTTCTGCATGGACTGTAGTTACGACACTCCCTGGATTTTATCCTCCCTTCTTTTCACTGTGTGAAGCAGCTTTTCAGGTTCAGAAAGTTTCTCCTCAGGAAACACAATCTGCAGGAAAGCTCCCATGCAGCTCTACTGAATATTTAGGATGTTAGCATCCCATTAAAATTCCATCTGACACTGGGTGCTCAAAGGAGAACCTGGAACTGGGCAGATTTGGCTCTGTTGAACACACACGTCTAGGGCAGAGGAACAAAACAATCCCTGATACTTTGGTGGCCACGCTCAGGTGCAGCACTGACAGTTTGGAAGCACAACCCCAAGGAAATCCTGGAAACCCACACCTGACAAAGGGAGCTGGAAGAGTACAAGGACTGGTACAAGGCAGGAAAAGCAGCACATTCCTCCTGAGAGCTGCACACTCTGCCCAGGGCAGCAGAAATCCAAACTCTTTGGCACTCTTGGGAAAGGATTTCTTGGCTTTTTGCCCTTTTTTTACCTTCAGATGTTTTCCAGGCCTTCCAGAGATCCTCCACACTGATGAGTTTGTCTTCTCCATGGAACGTGCTGTGCTTGACTGCGGGGTCATGGTAATTCAAGTCTTCCCTCAAGAACTAGGAGAGGAATTAACAGCAGGATTAGGCTTTGGCTCATCTTCCAGGGACATGAGGAGCACTAAAAAAAATTCTGATTAGTAATAATTTTGATGGGAAAGTCCTAATAAATCTGAATAAATAAAAAATTATTAATTTATTATTATTTCTTAAAAAATAAATATAAAGGATATATTCGATATATAAGATACACACATCTGTATTTTATATAGATATAAGTATATTCCCTGCTGTAGCCCTGAATATTTCTGTTCCTGGGAAGACTAGCCAGGAAATACTCAGTAAGTAAATATGTTAAATTCATTTCAATACAGGGAAGGGATAATTAATTAGAACCCTGGGACTTGGGATTCCAGACTTTTCTTTGAATTATAGTATCACCAAAAATTCACCTAAATGGCACAAAGGAGCCAGCTTTATGTCAATGGAGTAAGAACCCAAAAATTATTATTGGATTTGATCTGCACCTTCAAATCCAAGCTGGAACAAATGCCACAGGCAGGAGGGGAGGCAGTTCCACTGCAAAATATAGATAAATATCTGTATCATAGCTCAGTGGGTGCCCAGAGCAGCTGGGGCTGCCCCTGGATCCCTGGCAGTGCCCAAGGCCAGGCTGGACACTGGGGCTGGGAGCAGCCTGGGACAGTGGGAGGTGTCCCTGCCATGGCAGGGGTGGCACTGGATGGGCTTTGAGGTCCCTCCCCATCCCAAACCAGTCTGTGAAATCCCCCAGCAGACTCACATTCCAGTGCCCAACAGGGGGAACCAAAGGGTGATTCCCCATTCCCGCCCCTCAGGACACGATCCCCACGCAGGCAGCTTCATCCCGGGCTCCTCCACGTGCACCAGGATTATATCCACACCCAATGAACCTCTCTGGATCTGGACACGGTGCTTTAACATCAGACAGGGCAGGACAAAGATCTGGGCAGCTTTGAATTCCAGGCTTCCTGTAAATCCACCGCAGGTGCTGCCGAGGCCACCGAAGGTCCCGGCAGCTCCAGCTGGGGCTCCCTGCTCTGCTGCCCAAAAGCTGCCACGGCTCTTCCCGCCCGGGAAAAACAGGGAAGATGGGAGAATTTGGGAGACTTGTGGTTTCAGCAGGTGACTCAGGGCTCCAGCTGTGCCAGTCCCTGGCCGAGAGGCGATGTTGACCCCTGGTGGGTGACGCCGTGACCCAGCGGGAACGCGGCAATGTCACCGACAGCACCGGCCCTGCTCCAGCTCCGGCCCGCAGCAGGATCAGCTGCTGCTCTGTATATTTAGCTCGGGGAGCACAGAAAGGAAAAGTGATCTCTCTGCTTCCCCTGGGCTCCCCATCGCCACAACAAACGCCAAGGACTCGGCAGAGGGGACGGAGCTGGGCTGGGGGGACGTCCCAAAAAACGAGCAGGGAAAGGATGCGGGATAGGGCTGTGGGAGCTGGGCTGTGCCCACCAAAGCCCAAAGAGACCTTGAAGCAGATTATCCATCACTGCCTTCGGGGGAAAAGACAAAATCATGGAATCCCAGACTGGTTTGGGTTGGAAGGGACCTTAAAGCCCACCCAGTGCCATCCCTGCCATGGCAGGGACACCTTCCACTATGACCAGATACTCCAAACCCCAGGCAGAAGAACCACTGTGCAAAGTATTGACCTACTTGCAAACCACTAAGAAGCAGCACTTCCAAGTGTTAAAGATCCCACTGATCCCAGGCCTGGAGTCACCCAAAGCTCTGAGCCCTGGGCAGGGGCTGGACCAGACCATTTGCAAGGTCCCACACGGACCATCTCCAGGATCCCATCCAGATCACCCCAGCCTCAGCCAAGCTGTGAATCCGTAAGGACAGAAGGAAACTGTGTCAATCCCAAGTCACCCCACCAACTTCAGGGAGAGGCAAACCATGGTCAAACCAGCCAGAAGCAGCAGGACCAGAACCACTGCTTCCAACACCAGGATGAGCTGGGGTGGCAGTGGGAAGACTTGGCTTGGGAATGCTGATGTTGGTGCTCTGGGGCCTCCAACATCAGGAAAGACATGGAGCTGCTGGAGAGAGTCCAGAGGAGGCCCTGGAGCTGCTCCAACAGCTGGAGCCCCTCTGCTCTGGAGCCAGGCTGGGAGAGCTGGGGGTGCTCACCTGGAGAAGGGAAGGATCCAGGGAGAGCTCAGAGCCCCTTGCAGGGCCTAAAGGGGCTCCAGGAGAGCTGCAGAGGGACTGGGGACAACCTCATGAAGGCACACTCAGAAATGAGCAGATCCACAAAATGGGATTTTTGGGAGGACTTTTTTCCACAGAATCACCTGAGCTGGAGGGAACCCAAAAGGATCATCAAGCCCAAGCCCTGGCCCTGCACAGCCCCGACAATCCCACCCTGTGCCTGAGAGCATTGTCAAAACTCTCCTTGAACTCTGTTTTGTGGGGCTTTTTATCTGCAGAAATTCCAACTACTGAAGCGATTTTTCAGACCTTCCCATCCCTCCCACATCCCTGGATCTGTGCCACCCTCCCTCCCGAGCACCAGCTCCTGCTGTGCCGGAGCCAAGGGCCAGACCCGGCCACGTGCCGGGAGCTCGCTGTGCTCCGCAGCCTCAGCAGCTTTTCTGCACTACCAACTCCATCAGAATTACAGACAGCTCCTGTGTCCAAGGCCTCTTCCCGCTCAGTGACCCCAGGCAGCAAGACCAGGGCTTGGGAGGAGCCAGAGAAAGACTGAGCAGCAACACAAACCTTGTTTCCTGAGGAAACCAGGCTGGCAGCATCCGAGAGCCTTGGCACCGGGAGCCCACATCCCAAACAGCCGGAGCGGCCTTTGGTGTGAGCATGGAGACAGGAATAGATCCCTAATTAGAAGATTTCCCCATAAGGGACAGTTCTTTCACTGTAATCGAGGCCACTGATGTCATCTGAAACTTCATTGAAAATTAACTTCCCAACAGGAAAACTGCAAGGATGATTTATGGACAGCGTGAAATTGTGGGACAAAACTCCACCCACAATTTATTTTAAAAATACCATTGTCTGTCTGTCCCCTTCTGCCCAGGCAGGGGTTTCATTTCAAACAAAATATTCCCATGACTTACCCCCAAAGGGCAGGGGCCAAAACAGTAAATGAAAATACGAAGTTCTCAACCAACCAGAAAAATGCCCATCCCCGGAAGTGTTCCAGTCCAGGCTGGACATTGGGGCTGGGAGCAGCCTGGGACAGTGGGAGGTGTCCCTGCCATGGCAGGGGGTGGCACTGGATGGGCTTTAATGTCCCTCCCAACACAAACCATCCTGGGATTCCATGAACCCCGTAAAAGGTTTAAATTTGAGCCTCCTGCATTCTTCCCAATAATCCCCCAGCAGCTGTCCCACCGTGGCCCGGAGTTAAACCTGACTGCAGAGTCCATGTGGGGGGAGAGTGATAACCTTGACAGGGAGAACCCAGCAGGAGCCAGCTCAGAGAGGGAAATTCCTGGAATGCCTCATTCAGTGGCTCCAGAGCTCATTGAAAGGTGAACTTAATGCAACTTCAATAAAAGCTGAGCAGAGGTAAAGCAGCAACTGCATGTACGGAATCCCAGGGACAGGAATCACTGAGGGTGGAAAAGACCTCCAAAATCACTGAGTCCAGCTGTAAATGCAACACCCCAAGTGCAGGTGCCTCTGGCTCAGGGCAATCCCAGCACAAACAGAGGCTGGGAAGGATGGATTGGGAGCAGCTCTGGGGAGAAGGAGCTTGGGATTGGTGGGGAGAAGCTCCACAAGCCCAGCCACAAGTGCTGGGACCCGAAATCCCCATGGATCCCAGGCTGATCCCCCAGTGCAGGCAGCAGGAAAGGATTGGGTTCTGCCTGTCTGCCCCGCTCAGGCTGGACAGTCCTTTCCATGGGGAAATTTTCCCAATATCCACCCTGAGCCTCCCCTGGCCCAGCCTGAGGCCGTTCCCTCTCCTCCTGTCCCTGTTCCCTGGCAGCAGAGCCCGACCCCCCTGGCTGCCCCCTCCTGTCAGGGACTTGTGCAGAGCCACAAGGTCCCCCCTGAGCCTCCTTTGCTCCAGCCTGAGCCCCCTCAGCCTCTCCTGGTGCTCCAGCCCCTTTTCCCAGCCCTGCTGCCCTCCTAAAAGCTGAGGAGAGGAGCTGGAAGCAGGAGCAGGAGCAGCCCTGCAAGGGCTCAGCACTGCTCAGATCCAGCTCGGAGGGGCTTGAGGAGCAGCTGTAACAGCACCAAGGCAGCGATTCTGGAGCCTCTTAGGAAACCCCATTGAATCCCTCCCACCCTGGCTGTGTCTCTGTGCCAAGGCTCTGAGCACACATTCCCAGCAGTGTTGTATACCAGGAGCTCCCAACAACTCCGGTGGGAGTGAGGGCAAGACTTGCTCAGAGACATAAAACTGCCAGTTCTGCCCAACCCTAAGGACACGAGGCTTATTCGAATGTAATGCCAAGGAGCAGCACACATGGGCTGAACTGGGCTGCCCGAGGCTGCCCCAGTCCCTGGGAGAGGCTGAGTTGCAGCTCCAGCCACTCAGTGCAGGGAACTGCCTCCAGGAAAAACACCTCATGTGGTGGAGGAAATGCAACTGGAAGCTTTTCAACGGTTTTCATTACTCAGTCAAGTGGGATTGAGGCAGAGGGAACCCTCCAAGCTGGGAACAGACACCCAAAACCAGCAGCTCCTGGCACCAGGGGCCTGTGCCGTGTCCCTGGGGACTGTCACCGCTCCAGAGGAACATTGTGATGGCTGGAGTTGCAAGAGCAGCTGGGGCTGCCCCTGGATCCCTGGCAGTGCCCAAGGCCAGGCTGGACATTGGGGCTTGGAGCAGCCTGGGCCAGTGGGAGGTGTCCCTGCCATGGCAGGGGTGGCACTGGATGGGCTTTGAGGTCCCTTCCAGCCCAAACCAGTCTGGGATTCTGTGACCTGGGACTGCAGAATTACCTGTGAGTGCCAGCAGATCCCTGCACCTACGTGCTTCCTTTCAGCCTCCAACACTTTGATTTTCCTGTTTGGCTGCCAGCTCTCCCTGGAAGACAGAATTCCTCACCTCCAACGAGCTCCCACCACAACTGAGGCAACATTACAAAGAGCTTTCCCTTTTCCAGCAGACTCTTATTTCCATCAGTGCTCATGTAAACAAAGAACAACAACTTCCTTTCTCTTCAATCCTTTATCAGCTAAAATGTCCAAGGCTGACACAACAAAAAGCTGCTCCTTTTTTCGAAGTGAGCACACACGGACTGGAACTGTTTTAGCTGGGTGCTGGAAGAATGTAGTAAATATAAAATCATGGAATGGTATGGGTTCGGAGGGACATTTAAGATCATTTCATTCCACCCCTGCCATGGGCAGCGACACCTTCCACTATCCCAGGCTGCTCCAAGCCCCAATGTCCAGCCTGGCCTTGAACACTTCCAGGGATGGGGCAACCACAGCTTCTGTGGGCAACAATAAAGTGGCTACAAACCCCCAGCAGTGAGGAAAAGCCCCCGCCAGCACTGATGACAGTGTTGAGACCGCTTGGATCATCTCGAGGTGACATGTGGCCTCTGTGATGAGGAGGAGGTACCAAGCCCAACTCCAGGCCCTGGCCACACCAGGCTGACCATGAGAGCTGCCTCCAGCACTGGCCTGGCCAGGGCACTGGGCCCAGCCCGGCCCCAGACTGACCTCGTCGCTCTCCTCCACGTCCACGTTGCCGTTGGCGTCATCGTCCATCTGTTTGTGGATGTTGCGCACAGCCTCGAAGCTGAGCTGCTCGTCCTCGTCGTGGCACAGGGCCTTGTCGATGCGGCAGAACTCTGCTGGGAGCAAAGAGCAGCAGTCAGGCAGTGAGTGGGACAGAGCACCGACACCACGGGCACTTCCCAGGGAACGGGGCCGCTGCGGGAGCCGCTGCGGGAGCCACGGCGGGCTGGGGCAGCAGCACAGCCCCCGGCCCGCCGGGGCAGGGCAGGGCAGGGCAGGGCAGGGCTGCTCCTCTCGCCCCAATCCCGCCGCCTTCCCACCCGGGACAGCTCCCCCCGCAGGGGCTGGCTCCTGCCCACGCCCCCAGCTCCACGTCTCCCTTGGAGGTTGTTGGTGTTGGCACTGCTGCAGCCGGGATGTGTGCGGAGGATGAGCTGTGTGTTTGTAAAACACGGCAATTAAAAACCCTTCCCTCCTTCCTGATTAGGGAACGGGCTTTTCTGGCTGCTTTTCACATTGTTTTCTACTTTCCAAGACTAACACTTTAAGTTTTGCTGCGTGCCCGAGTCCATGCAAGCACCCATGGGGGCCGATCCAGCCCTCCCAGGGCACTGCCAGGTGGTGACCTAGGGATGGGGAATCCTGAGGGACCTGGCTGGGTTGGAGAGCCGGGACCATGCCAAGGCCATGGAGTTCACCAGGGCCAAGTGCAAGGTGCTGCACAGGCTGGGAGAGCAGGGGGTGTTCACCTGGAGAAGAGAAGAGAGACCTCAGAGCCCCTTGCAGTGCCTCAAGAGGCTCCAGGAGAGCTGGAGAGGGACTGGGACAAGGGAATGGCTTCCCACCGGACAATGATGAAGCCTCCTGCAGAGGCAGGGCTGGTGTCCTGCTGCTTCCCAAACCTTGGAAGTTTATTCCATGCTAATTCACAGCTGTCCATGCGGCCAGCGGAGTCCAGCAGCCCTGTGAACTGGTGACCAAACCAGTGAGTGAACTGGGAACCTTTCCCAGGGCTCTCCTCTCCCCCAGGCCACTCCCGGCCAGCTGCTGAAGGATGCTAGCAGCGGTAAGGCACGCTGGGAATCACATGGACCTCAGAACACTGGAGGCCCTGAGGTTGATGTGGAGAGATTTGGGGTTCCTCTCCTACCCTGCAATAGTTTTCTCCACAGTCACTGCAAGAAGAGCTCAGAACTTCGGGCTGAGCCTTGCTGTGCTGGCTCCTCCTGTTATCTCCGAGGCAGTGAGCAGGGACACAAGATGGTCTCTGTGTTTATGCTGCCCTTGGACCTGATTCCAGAAGGAAAAATGAAGCCAGGCTAAAAGATATCTCCCAAAATATTCCACGGTTATCTTGTTCTGAGCCTGTGCTTGTTGTTACAGGGAAGAGCGTGGCAACGCTGTCGCAAAGTTTGGATTCTAGGAAGGGAAGGTCGTGTTATTGTAAGAACGGGTTTATTCAGATTAACACCCTCCTGACCACGGAACTCCTGAGCCCTGGCTCACGTCTGTCCAAGGGGTTCAACCAGGGCAAGAGACCTGAAGGAATGAAGTATGGAAGGGATGAAGGACTGGGGGAGTCAAGGATTGAGGGGATCCTGCCCAGATTTCCTGCCACCTCAAGGACAACCCTTGGGTATTTCCAGCAAAAATGCCAGCAGTGAAGATTGACTGAGAGCAGCAGCAAGAGCAATAAAACAAGGCCTAAGAGCTGCCAAGTGCTGATAACCAACTACACCATCAAGAGCAATCAAACCAAAAGCAGGGAGGAATTTGGTGCTTTCATCAAGACTAGAAAGAGCCTGAATATGGGGCACAAGTGATTTAATCAGCAGATGACTCTGAACTGGTAACAGAATGGTCCCAAAATTGCAGCAGCCAGGATGGGCTATTCCTCTCCCTGTTATCTCCCTTCCTCTCCCTGTTATCTCCACAGGCTGCAGCTGCAGTAATACCCAAATGAAGGAACAAAGACCAGCACCAGCCACTTTGCCTAAGACTGATGCAAGATTAAGCCTAAAGATCATAGCACAAAATCATCCTTGGGTGGGAAGGGACCTTAAAGCTCATCCACACCTTCCACTATCCCAGGCTGCTCCAAGCCCTGTCCAACCGGGCCTGGAATACTGATATCAGGCTATTCCAGCACACCTTCAGCAAAAAACGCCTCAAAATTAGTGTGAAATTGGCTTTGTTTAAGTAAATCTCCCTCTCCAGCAGGCCCAGCCCTGATTTTTGCTCCTACAGCTTTTCCCCAAGAGACACTTGCTGCCTGGTCCTCTCCAGGGCTGGGACTCCAGGCGTCCTTAGGAACAACACCATCATCTTCACTGCCACCCCGCCTCTCTGGGTCATCGGCAACCTTTTGTCTCCACCTCGCTGTTTGGTG
Source organism: Corvus moneduloides (assembly GCF_009650955.1). Lineage (NCBI taxonomy): Eukaryota > Metazoa > Chordata > Aves > Passeriformes > Corvidae > Corvus > Corvus moneduloides. The sequence goes on from NC_045477.1 coordinate 122,874,776, forward strand.
CCTCCAGGCCTGGTCTTTATTGCCCCACTATCAACTCAATGGCTGCATCTGCCCGGCCTTGCAGAACAAAGAGTCCCTTGTCCCTCCCAAGGGGTGTCCTTGATGGGCCATTAACCTGGGCACATCAACACGGGCCGGCCCCACATCCCTCCTGTCCCTCCTGCCGGCCCCTCATCCCTCCTGCCGGCCCCATATCCCTCCTGTCCCTCCTGTCCCTCCTGCCGGCCCCATATCCCTCCTGCCGGCCCCCTGTCCCTCCTGCCGGCCCCACATCCCTCCTGCCGCCCTCCTGTCCCTCCTGCCGGCCCCACATCCCTCCTGCCGCCCTCCTGTCCCTCCTGCCGGCCCCCCATCCCTCCTGCCGGCCCCACATCCCTCCTGCCGGCCCCCCATCCCTCCTGCCGCCCTCCTGTCCCTCCTGCCGGCCCCCCATCCCTCCTGCCGGCCCCCCATCCCTCCTGCCGGCCCCATATCCCTCCTGCCGCCCTCCTGTCCCTCCTGCCGGCCCCCCATCCCTCCTGCCGGCCCCACATCCCTCCTGCCGGCCCCCCATCCCTCCTGCCGGCCCCTCATCCCTCCTGTCCCTCCTGCCGGCCCCACATCCACCCTCCCCTCGGGGCTCGCTGTCCCCACCAAAGGCACTTTGCAAGGAGCAGCCTCAAAGGTGCCACCACCCAGATCTTCAATGGACACTGAGGCCTAAGTGCTAAAGTAGAGCTGGAATTTCATGGAATCATCGAGGCTGGAAAAGCCCTTGGACACCACGGAGTCCAACTGTTCCCCTGTGCCCACGTCCCCAGGTGCCACATCCACAGGGCTGCGAAATCCATCCAAGAAGGTGACTCCACCACTGCCCTGGGCAGCTGTGCCAGGGCTGGACAACATTTTCCATTAAGGAATTCTCCCCAGTATCCAACCCGAACCTCCCCAGTGCAATTGGAAGCCATTTCCATCCAGCACGGAAGGCAGTTTGGGGTGGTTTTACAGCAGCTGACAAAGGTGTGTCTTACGGTGGTCCCGGCTGGCACAAGCTGCCCAGAGAAGCTGCGGAGGCTCCAGCCATGGAGACACCCAGAACTCAACGGGACACAGCCCTGGACCAGCAGCTCTGGGCAGCTCTGCCTGGGCAGGGCTGGAGAGGATGAACTCCAGAGCTGCCCTGTAACACCATTTCATTCCAGACCTTTCCTTTCTCATGGGAGATTCCCTCTGACGAGAATTTTGTTTGTTTAATTTCCCCTAATTTCCTTCTGTGAGGTCCCATTATCTTCAATAACGCCCCAAGCTCGTTAACTGCAGCAGCAGCAGCAGCAGCAGCCGCTGTGGGGACAGCACTAAACAGCAGCTTAATTATTACAGTTGTCATTTACATAACTGGCTTTTATAAACACCGGGAGGGCAGCCAAGGAAAAAAGCCCTATATTTGGGGAAAAAGGACTGTTTACATATTTCACCCGTGTAAACAAGGGCTCGGATGAACTTCCGTGCTCAGGGTTCCTGCCCTGGAACTCCGGGTTTCAATTAAAAAATGCCAAGGACAACTTCAGGAATTTTAATGAAAGCATTACACTGGGAGGGATGTATCCAGAGATTTCCATTCCCTCTGGAGGGGTAAGGAATAGCAAGGGGAACCCTGGGAACCCTGACATCTTGCAAAGCTGCAGAGCAGCAGCACAGAGAACAAGGCTAAAAGGGCACAGTAATAATCCTGGGCTTCCAGTTCTAATTCCCAAACAGCAGAGCCTGATGGAGCTACGAGAGTATCCAGGCATTCCCACTGTCAGGAAAGTACTCAGAGGGTTTTTATACTTCAAGCTGACACCGTACAGCTGGAAATTGTTTACTACAGAGAGAACTGTCAGACTCCAGGTCTAACACACCACACTTGGCCACACGCACATGTAAAATTCACATATAAATCCTTGGTTTTTTAAAAAAAAGATATGGATTTATTGAACAGAATTGGGATTTTAGCACATGCTCATTTTCCTATTCCTTTTGACCTACTTTCTCTGGCAAACTCCTTCCCTGGGAGGTGCAGAGTCAGGGCACCAAGTCTTGCCCTGGAAGGCAGCAACCCAGAGGGCAGGGCTGGATGGGAGATTGGGCAGGAATTGTTCCCTGGCAGGGTGGGCAGGCCTGGCACAGGGTGCCCAGAGCAGCTGGGGCTGCCCCTGCATCCCTGGCAGTGCCCAAGGCCAGGCTGGACATTGGGGCTTGGAGCAGCCTGGCACAGTGGGAGGTGTCCCTGCCATGGCAGGGGTGGCACGGGATGGGCTTTAAGATCCCTCCCAACGCAAATCAACCTGGGATTCCAGTGCCCAACATGGATCTCATCCATGTCCCCACCCCCCTTAGAGCCTGGGAAGTCCCACAGTGATTCTCGCAGCAGTTTTGAGATATAGAACCTGGCAGCTGAAGGGAGTTTGCTCACTGCAGACAAAGGAGAGCATTCAAGCATCTGCTCAACAAGGAATTACTCCTGTGCTCTTGCTCCTGTGTTCCCATCGCCCCCGGGACAGTGGGGTCTGGAGCAGTCCAACAGGAATTCACTGCACTCCATTTTTTCACTTCATGGAATCCCACATTGGTTTGGGTTGGGAGGGACCTTAAAGCCCATCCAGTGCCACCCCAGCCAGTCCCAGGTTGCTCCAACCTTCAGTGACTACGGAAGTTTTAGCAGGAGTTCAAAGAGGCTTTTTCCTCTAAGGGAGCACCTTGCACGACACAAAAAACCAAACCCTTGTACCCAACTCAGATTAAACAGTCTGGAAAAAATGTAAATCCAAGCAGAGGTTGGACTGTTTGATCTCTGAGAGAGTTTTAAAGAAGTACCAACGCCCTCGGGTGTCTCTGCTGGAAGGTCCAACCCTAAACGTTCACAAACCATTTAATAACAGTGCCCAGGGAAACAGGCTGTACCCAGTTCCCGGGGCCAAATCTGTCTCCTTTGTTCTGGAAGTCCCCTGATGTCTCAGGATCAGCATGACAAAGCCACACAGGGTCACACAGATGCAGGAGGAAGCCCTGTGTGATCCGGGGAGCCTCCGGCACCACCGCAGCTGAACACAGCCACAGGAAGGAATTAAGCAGCAAAGTGAGGTTATTGTATAGTCATGAACTTACACTCAACTAGAACCCTAAAATTCCTTCCCCAAATGGGCTCCTCTCCTTGGCACATGCTCAGCATTTACTTACTACCATCCATTCTCTCATCACCGAGTGCAATCAGCCTTTTTCATCCTCTCCACGCACCAATCTACTGATTTAATGCCAGCCCATTGCTTCCCAGCACCCTCCCCCTTCCCCGCAGCAGCACAGCCCTTTGATCCCCGGCTTCCACCCAGTCCCCTCCACCGGAACTTTGTCACCCTCCTGTTCTTCAAGTGCTTCACTCCTTCCACCCCACTAGAACAACACACCCCCCCAAATCAGACACAACTCCCAAAAAACAAGGCTGTTTTCTGTTGGAGTGGGAAGCACATGCCACCATCCCATGCCATCCCAACCCATCCCAGGATCTGCCTGTCCTGGCAGTGCCCACCCCTCCTCCCGCCCATGCTGTCCCAGAACACGATCCACTTTATCTGTGAACAACCACCCCATCTCCAGCAGAGTTTTTGGGAATGACTCCACCCTCCCTAGAGCAGATCTGGGCACCCTGGCTTGGGTGCTCTGGCCTCCAAGTGCCAACTTCACCCATTTCCTTCCGGAGGGATCTTTGTTTGCTTTCCTCAGGCCCAAGGACTGTGGGTATTTCTCCTGGGCTGAACAAATAAGATAGTAGAGGCTGTTTTGGTACCACCCTGTCAGGCACAGCGGCTCTGCCCACGAGCAGCTCCAAAATACGTCAGGGCCTCTCTGGAGAAGCAGCAGAAGCCAAAATATCCCGTGGGCAGGGAAGTTCTAAGGAGCTGAAATAACTGGAGATTGGGTTACTTCATAACCATAAACCAAGTAATCTGACTGCTGCTGACACATTCCTGCCCTGCTGCGCAGAACAAAACTGAATCACTCAAACTGCAGCCACAGCCAGGGCCATCCAAAACTGATGGGAGAGGGACTTCTCAGAGGGGCAGACAGTGACAGGACATGGGGGAATGGTTTTAAACTAAGAGAGGAGAGAGTTAGATTGGAGACTGGGGGGAAGTTCTTCCCTGTGAGGGTGGGGAGGCCCTGGCCCAGAGAAGCTGTGGCTGCCCCATCCCTGGAAGTGTCCAAGGATGGGATCTGGAGCCACCTGGGACAGTGGAAGGTGTCCCTGCCCACGGCAGGTGATGGCACCAGAGGAGCTTTGTGGTTCCTGCCAACTCAAACCACTGCAGGATTCTGTGATTCTGTGAGTTGGGAATGCTCTGCAGAACCCTGGCAGTGATGGGGGCAGGTGGGGGCACAGACAGAGCTGTGCACCAGAGGAATCCACAGGACTGGACAATCCTGAGGCACCTGCTCCAGTTCCCAGGGACCCAGGATCAACATTCCTGCCCTGCAAAGAGACACAATTATCCCATGGCCCACACCAGCTTTCCAGTGATTTTCACACAATCCCAAAATGGTTTGGGTTGGGAAGAACTTCAAAGATCATCGAGTCTCACCCCTGCCATGGCAGGGACACCTCCCACTGTCCCAGGCTGCACCAAGCCCCAATGTCCAGCCTGGCCTTGGGCACTGCCAGGGATCCAGGGGCAGCCACAGCTTCTGTTCTACGTACTCTGAAAGATTCCCAGTGAGGGGTGGGAAGAAATCCAAGTGCCTCTGAGCCCCCGTCCCAGCCGTGAGTCACCGCTCCAGGCAGCCCCAGCCCACGGCACCGAGCGCCGGCTGCCACACACCGGGATCCAAGCTCATAATCACTGAGTGAAAGAGAAACTGCCAAAGTCAGGAAACCACAGAATGGATGAGTGAGTCATCCCTGCCTGAAAAACTGAAGGCACCAGAGAAAGCTTAGAAGAAGTCAAAGACAAACCCACAACATTCCTGCAGTTCCATCCCGCCACCCCTGAGCCAGGAGATTCATTGCTGCGGCACCGCCTGCCCAAAGCCAGGGATTCCCAGCGCCAGCTCTGGGCACGGGGTGTGTGATACCCACGGCAAAAAACACCCGGAGCAGGAAGAGCCCGAGACACAGAAGCAAAAATTTTGGTAGCTCTGACAAGGTGACAGAAATACAGAATTCCCCTCTTGCTGTCAGAATTTATTGAGAAATCATAGAATGGCTGAAAGGCTCATACTGGGAGGGACCTCAAAGCCCATCCAGTCCCACCCCCTGCCATGGTCAGGGACACCTTCCACTGTCCCAGGAAGCTCCAAGCCCCATCTAACCTGCCCTCTGGCACTGGGAAGCCATTCCCTGGCTCCTGGCCCTCCAGCCCTTGTCCCCAGTCCCTCTGCAGCTCTCCTGGAGCCCCTTTAGGCCCTGCAAGGGGCTCTGAGCTCTCCCTGGAGCCTTCCCTTCTCCAGGTGAGCACCCCCAGCTCTCAGAGCATCTTTGCAGCCTCCTCTGGACTCTCTCCAGCAGCTCCATGTCCATTCCAAGCTGGAGGCCTGGGATGGAGAGCTCAGAGCTGATCCAAAATCCAGGCTCACAGCCCGGTTCTGTCTCACCTTCACAGCCTCACAGGATGGCTGATGGAGCCCAGTGCCACACAAGCAATGTGGACATCCAGGAGGGCTCTTCCCTGCATTTCCTGGCCTCTTCCTGATCCTCCCCAGCAGCTCAGGCTCCGAGGACTCCCCTGGTCCCTTCCCAGACACGCTGCTGTATAATTAATCCAAGGGAAGAGGCGCCATTCCCACACTGCCATACAAGGACAGCTTCTCCCAGTTTTAGCCTTATTTATCCCTCGTGTCTCACCAAGAACTGATGATTTCCATGTTCACAGGAACCCTGGAGAGCAGGAAACAGGGTGACAACAGCCGCTGCCTTGAACATGGCACACGCTGCACAATCTGCCTTTCCTACAGCCAGAAGGAATGAGCTGCTCCCAAACCACCTACGCTGCGGGACAGGGCCCTGCTGCAGCCAGCTCGTGGCTTTCCCACCAAAGTCTTTCCCTTCCACTGAAGAACAGGACTCCAAGAGGGCAAGGCCCTGCCAGAGAGAGGTGCCGCCTGTTCCCAGATTCCTACAGCTGATCCCACAGGAAATCCCTAACCCTAACCTCAATTATCCAACCTCAACAACAGCCTGCGACCATCAGCTTGACTTCTTTGGGAATAAAAACGCTTCCCAGCGATCCCGTTATCCTTTACTTCCCCAAACTCAAGCAAAGCCACTCTCCTGTACAATTCCCTTCCCACAAGGATCAGGACAGCAGCAAAGGGGGACCCGAGGCAGATGTGGATCCTGGCACACGGTGGAGGAGAAAGTCAAAGGCATGGGAAGAAAGGGAAGGAAAGAAGCAGGAGGAGGAAGGAGCTTGTGAATAAGGAACACGAGTCTGCAAAAAAGCCAAGTTTTGTTATTCTTGGTGCTCACAGACCTGCTCGGTTCCAGGCACAAAACGGCAACAGTCGGGAATCCCGGAACAAGAACAGGATCCTGGATGTGCCAGGCACTGCCTGTGCAGTGCCCTCAAGCAATGGAATGCTACCAGCTCCCACCTGTGACAAGTTCCTGACGTGGCAGGACAAGGGATTAGAGGTAAATGAGGAGGGAAGCGACATCTCTCAGCAGGACAGGCTGCAGGAGAGTGGTTCCACTGCTCCTGAGGGAGAATCCCAACCTCCACTTGTCCACGAGGAGGAAAAAGGCTCTTCCCAGAAAACCCCACTTTTTTCCACTGAGTGTCACTATAAAAGAGGACACCAAGCCCCAGGTACTTCCTTTCCCCACGACCAGTCCATGCCAGGGGACACCACACAGTACAGAGCGTGACAAGCAGCAATTCAGGGGCAGCACCAGTGGCACAAATGAAAATAAATCCCTGTAGTAGCAGGCAAAGATCATCCACATTAGGAAAACAGCAGTTTTAAAATATTTTTCCTTCCCTGCCAACCAAACATGAGCACTTTGGGTTACATCAGGGCCAGGAGAACGAGAGAATCACAAAATATCTTGAGCTGGAAGGGACCCACAGGGATCACCCAGTCCCACCCCTGGCCCTGCACAGACACCCCACCAATCCCAGCCTGGGCATCCCTGGCAGCGCTGTCCAAACGCTCCTGGAGCTCTGGCAGCCTCGGGGCCGTGCCCATTCCCTGGGGAGCCTGGGCAGTGCCCAGCAGCCTCTGGGGGAAGAACCTTTCCCTGCTCTCCAGCCTGAGCCTGCCCTGGCCCAGCTCCAGCCACTCCCTCAGGTAGAAAAAAATCATCTGTGGATAGGATGGGCAAACAGCAATGATCCCAAAGGTGCTGGCACAAGGCAGGTGTTCCTGAATTCTAATCCTTTCACCCCAAAGTGAGAGCTGCTGTTCTTTAATCCAGTGGGAAAATGAGAAGCCCCCCTCTCTGAGCAGCACCGTGCTGGCAGTGAATGAGCCCTGCCTGCCTGCCTGGAGCTGAGCTGGTGCCGCCTCACTGAAAAGGTTGTTACTAAAAAAACAATTGAAAAAGAAAGACTTGAAATGAGTCACTGTGGAACCAGGGTTAAATTGGGAATTTTATGGTTTGCTACACTGGAAGATGGAAATGCTGCTTTTGGAGGAGAGAGTGGAGAGATTCACCCCTCAGATAAGAAACACCTCTCCTCAAGTGGCTGTTTTCTGAGGGTGACCAGGAAAGAGGAACTTGCTAGAACAGATACAGACCAAGAGCAGCACTGCAGCCCTGAGGCTCCTCATCCCAGCAGGGTCCCAGCAGTGCTGGGGCAGCAGAAGGTGACACAATACACGAGGTGTCAGCTCTAGGCCATGAAACCTGAGGGGTGGGAGAAGGAGCTGCCAAAACCAGAAGGGAATCCCAGGATCCCTGAGGCTGGAAAAGCCCTCCCAGCCCAGCCAGGCCCAGCTGTGCCCGATGCCCACCTTGTCCCCAGCCCAGAGCACTGAGTGCCACCTCCAGCCCTTCCTGGGACACCTCCAGGGATGGGCACTCCAAACCTCCCTGGGCAGCCCCTGCCAAGGCCTGAGCTCCCTTTCCATGGGGAAATTCCTGCTGCTGTCCAACTTGAGCCTCCCCTGGCCCAGCCTGAGGCCGTTCCCTCTTGTCTTGTCAAGGGGGAAGGAGAGAAGGAAGGGAAGAGGGAAGGAGGGAATGCTTTCCAGTGATGACAAATGTGATTCCATCAGCTCAGCAGCTCCTGAAACCTCACCCTTGGCCTGAAAAATCCACATGGAGAGGCAGCTCCCACAGCTGGCTTTTCCCTGAGGACCAGGAGACACACGGCCACTTGTGCTTTAGGAACAGCAGGGATTTCAGAGTGATCCCAAACCTCAGATGCTCCTTCCCTGAACACAGACTTTCCAAAATCCTCCAGGCTCTTTGCAGTAATAAAGAGGCTTTAAAAGACAAGCTGGGAACTCCTTGGACAACATACTCTTCACCCTCAGCACTCAGGGAAGAGCTCTGGCGTGATGCAATCCCTGCTGCAGTTCAGCACTTTAAACTGATGTTGTGTAAGCAAAAACCCAAGGAAGGAAACCCCCAAACCCTTCCTGAGCCCAGCTCCAGTGCCACCACAGCTGCTGCTCCACTGCCTGTGCTAAACCCAGCTTAACCCTCCCCGAGCCTGGCCAGAGTCACCTGGGAACAGAGTGTAGAATGTGCAGAAAATCCTCAACTTGAGCAGATTTGGGGTTCCCTCCCAGAAGGGCAGCTCACCTTTTCCCCATCATTCCTAAGCCATGATTTAGCTATGGCTTCCCCCCAGCAGCTGGAGAGGCACTGCAGGGTTTGGAACATGCCCTTGTCCCGAGCCCTGTGTGGAGAGGAGTCAGTTTTACGGAAGTTGAGGCAGGAAAGGGGCAATTTTCCAAACCCCAGTGACTGGCAGTCAGACTATGACAGCCCAACCATGGAATTCCAGACTGGTTTGGGTTGGCAAGGACATTAAGGTCCATCCAGTGCCACCCCTGCCATGGCAGGGACACCTCCCACTGGCCCAGGCTGCTCCAAGCCCCAATGTCCAGCCTGGCCTTGGGCACTGCCAGGGATCCAGGGGCAGCCCCAGCTGCTCTGGGCACCCTGTGCCAGGGCCTGCCCACCCTCCAGGGAAGAACTTCTTCCCAAGAACTCCTAATCTATCCCTGCCCTCTGTCCCTTGTACCTGCACATGCACCTTTTACTGTCCCAAGCGCCCCGAGGCCCCAGGGCTGTGGGATGGGGGTTCCAGGTGCTATTTCCACCTGCCCCACAGCTCACTGCATGCCCAGACCCCACCCTCCCTGCTGCCTGCCCCACAGAGCTCCGTGATCCGTGTCCCCCCGTTATTCCCAAGCGCCGAGGAGCCATTCGAGGAGCCATTCGGAGCACCCTGGGCACGGAGCCAGGTGAGCAGGGTTGGGCCTGACCCCGTCACCACTGGAGCTGAACAAACAGATCCTTCCCACAGCCAGTAAGTCGGTAAGAAAATGCCCCACGGAGGTTCAATGAGAGGATAAATCACTCGGGAAGGGGATGGCAGAGGCTGCTGTGAGGGGCCCGAGCCGCAGTCCCAAAGCCGGTGGCCCCGGCACGAATCCACAGCACAGCCAGTGCTTGGAGCAGCACTCCCAGAGCAAACAAATAAATTCCTCAGGCACCTTCCTCAGCACTCCATAAATCCTGCAGGCACACGGAGGCAGAAGGTGGGGGCTGTGTGCACGGCTGAGCCCCGAGCAGCTGCTGCTCACGGAGCCGTTCCCAGCACAGCTTCAGGCCTGGTTTGGGATTACAGTGGCTCTCTCTCCCCTCACACCCCTGGCAGAGCCTGGGATCACAAAGCACAAATGGAAGAGCTGTGAGTGCTCAGAGGGGGCTCAGTGCCGTGGAGGGGGGCTCAGGGAACGGGATCCCACTCCTTGTTCCCATCCCATCCAGAGGGCTGGACATGCTGCACTGGGAATATTCCCTGTGGGAACAGTGCCCTTGGAGTAACAGCTCTCTCTCAAGGAGCTCTCTTGGAACTTGCAAGCCCCTCAGCAAAGCAGTCTGAGCGTGGAACACACAGACTGCAGGACAGAAAACCAAAGTTGGATCAAACAGCAGCCTGGGAGAGTCTGGGACCAAGCCGGGAACCAAGCGCAGCATCCGTGGCTGCCATGAACACAGAACCCTTCATTTACTGGAGATTAATGAGAGACCAGCGAGCTGAGGCTGCCTCGGAGATGTGCTGCAAATCAGAGAAAGCAGCCTTGACTTATTAAAAGAGATTCTTATCCCCAAACAAGTGGGAGGGACCAAGACTTTCTGCACGACATCAAACACCAAACTTGAGAAAACAGCAGCTTTCCATGTGCAAATTAAAAGTAAAATATTGCCATTACTGCACAACAAAAAGACTTAACAGAATGTTATTAGTGACACGAACAGCTTAAAAGTTAAATTCTAAAAAATTCTGCACCTGGTTTCTTCTTAAAAGAGACACAGAAATCCACCCAGTGCCACCCCTGCCATGGCAGGGACACCTCCCACTGTCCCAGGCTGCTCCAAGCCCCAATGTCCAGCCTGGCCTTGGGCACTGCCAGGGATCCAGGGGCAGCCCCAGCTGCTCTGGGCACCCTGTGCCAGGGCCTGCCCACCCTCCCAGGGAACAATTCCTGCCCAATCTCCCATCCAGCCCTGCCCTCTGGCACTGGGAAGCCATTCCCTGGCTCCTGGCCCTCCAGCCCTTGTCCTCAGTCCCTCTGCAGCTCTCCTGGAGCCCCTTTAGGCCCTGCAAGGGGCTCTGAGCTCTCCCTGGATCCTTCTCTTCCCCAGGTGAGCACCCCCAGCTCTCCCAGCCTGGCTGCAGCTCCGGGGCCTCCTCTGGGCTCTCTCCAGCAGCTCCAGGTTCTTCCTGTCCTGGGAGCCCCAATCTGGAGCAGCTCTGCTGTGGGGTCAGCCCAGGGCAAGGGGACTCTGGGGCTGGAGCTGCTGTTCCTGCTGGAGGAGAGCAGAGCCCATCCCAGCCAATCCCACTCCCCAGATCACCTCACTGGAAGCTCTATTTGCCAAGAGTTTTGGCAACTTCACTTGGAGGGAAAAAAGCATTTGTGGGGAAAAATGAATGTTACTTTTTCAGTCTTATATTTTCAGGCTACATCAGCTGATCAGCAGATTAGCTGATCTGAAAAAAATCCCCAAAACCCATAAAAGGAAGTTGAATTTCTCTCTATCAGCTCTCCTGACCAGCACCAGCACAGGACACAGCCACAGGCTGTACTGGTGATATTTCTTTCCCAAGAGCAGAAGTGTCACTCACCTCTGCAGCATTTCCCCCCCAGCCAGAACACACAGGACTAAGCTTAGCCATCGTTAGGCCACAGATAAATCCCTCCTAACCCCTGTCCTTTCCCAGGGCCAAGGAGGCACCAGCAAACCAAACCTACAAAGAGCTCTGCATTCATCCAAATCTGACTCCTTAAACTCATTATTCAGGCCTAATTCCTTGCAGCTCTTCCAAGACCGGAGGAGCAGCAGCCCTGGGATCTGAGGAGCAACACTTGAGTACGCTGGGCTGTAGAAATCCTGTCAGTGTGTGAAATTCTGGGTTATTTCTGTGCTGACTCAGTGTTCAGCACCAGCCACAGCCACGTTTAAGGACTGTGTTTACCAAAGGGATAACTCTGGCTACCAGGGAAGCTGCCTGCCAAATCCTAACACAAACACACAGGTGACTCAGGAAGACGAGCCCGGACTCCTCTGGATCTTTTTTAATACGTCATTAATCAGGAAAAAAAACACTCTATACCCTCCAGGCAGAAAATATTCCTTCCAGCAGCAGCATGAAGGGGAAAAGGAGCCACGAGCTTTCCTCCCTCCTCTGCTGCAAAAAAAGTCAACTTCCCTGCAGCTTCCCTGAAAATTCTTGTCCAAACCACTTACAAGCAGCACAGGTTGCCAGGGCAGGGATTGAATCACGTCCCTGGACAGATTTAACAGCCCTGTGGATGTGGCACCTGGGGACATGGGGTAGCTGAACTCTGCAAGGGCTTTTCCAACCTAAATAATTCCATGATCCTCTCCACTAAACTCAGCCCTTTCTCACCTTGTGCACCAAAGCCTTCACGAGTATTTCTACCAACACTCACACAAAGACTCTGCTGAACAATAAAACCTTTTTCCTCCTTCTTTCCAACACAAATTCCCTTGTTTCTTTAGGACAGTTGTGTCCTGGTGCAATGTCTGAGAAACCCCAGCAGTGCAGGTGCAACCAACCTGGTCTGCCGTGAGCAGGCACAAGTGACTTTCCTTAAGGATTTGGTCATTTCAGAGGAATTCAGCCACAGAATCATTTCGATTGGAAAGCCCTCCTAGATCATCAAGTCCAACCTCGCTCCAGCAGCTCCATGTCCTTCTGATGTTGGACCAGGCCTGGGGCAGCTCTGCAGGTGGGGTCTCACCCAAGCAGGGCAGAGGGGCAGAATCCCAATCCCTTTCCTGCTGCCCATGCTTGGGATCTGTGGACCACAGCACACAGGGCTGGGATGAGTTGATTTGAAGGGTCACAGATCCCCCCTCTTGGCTGTTAAGGATCAAACACTGAACTCCTGTTCTCTTCCCTCCCTGGCACACACACGGCAGGTCCGAGGTGCCTGATCCCACCAGTGGCAGATTCCAGGCAGATCCACGTGTCCCCAGCCCCGCTGGGAGCCCGGAGTGAGCAGCAGAGCTCAGCCTGGGAAGTGCTGATTCCCAACCCCTGCCTGCTGCTCCGTCTGGGCACATCTCCGGAGGGCTGGGAGGACTCTGGCCCAGGGGAAGAGGGGACGCACACCAAGGTGCTCAATTAACTCCCAGAGCCAGGGCAGGTCTCAGCGAACCCCCAGCCCTCCTGGGAATGCTGGATGTGCCACAGGCTGGGCCACCACAGTGCCCTTGAGAGGGTCCCAAGTCCCTGCTCTACCAGGTGACTTCCAGCACAGCAGTGACATCTCTGCACTTTAATCCTGCCTTGGGAACAGGAAGCCTGGTGCTCCCACATCCCACAGCACCACGAGGTTAAACATCCCAGAGCCATGAGGAACCCCGAGGAGCTGGATGCGACATTCCCGCCGCAGGTGTTTGGCAGACGCTAGAGAAGCCACCTGAGTTTGAACCACGGAGCAAGACTTGGGTGTGGTTTAGCAATTCCTGTTCCCTGAGTGAACAGCAGCTGGAGTTTCCCCCAAACCAAAGGAATCACGAGAATGAACCCATTTTCAGTGGGAATAAGGATGAGGTGGGGTGAAATGTCCCCCTTTTCCCACATCTCAGGCAACCTCCGCCCCAGTTCCAATGCTCCTGGCAGGATCCAAGAGCAGCACATCCCACATCCCTATGGGCACAGCAGGGCTGTGCTGATCCCTGCCTTTCCTGCTGCTTTTCCCATGTAGAGCTCGGCTGTGTCCTGGATCCTCCCCATGCTCCCAGTCTCAGCCCCTCGGGAGGGCACCAGGACCATCACGATACTGGGATTTGGGGCTCCCTGTGCTCAGGGTGCCTGTGCAGAGCCCAAATTGCTCTCCCAAAACCCTGAGTGGTGCCAACACAGCAAAGAGCCAAAGGTACTGCACAAATCCCAGCTGGGATAAGGTGGGACAGCAGGATACCTACTCCCAGCAGAGTCCCAGGGAGCGGGAAAGCATCTCAGCCATTTCACCTTGTTAGGCTGAGCAGCTGAAAATAGCCCAGGGATGAAAAACAAACCAGCTGGACAAGTTCTCCAAAGCAGGAGGCTCCGGCCAGCAGCGAGCAGAGCCCTGTCCTGCCCAGAGCTCTGTCCTGCCCCTGCCCAGAGCTCTGTCCTGCCCCTGCCCAGAGCTCTGTCAGCCCTGTCCTGCCCAGAGCTCTGTCCTGCCCCTGCCCAGAGCTCTGTCAGCCCTGTCCTGCCCAAAGCTCTGTCCTGCCCCTGCCCAGAGCTCTGTCAGCCCTGTCCTGCCCAGAGCTCTGTCCTGCCCCTGCCCAGAGCTCTGTCAGCCCTGTCCTGCCCAGAGCTCTGTCCTGCCCCTGCCCAGAGCTCTGTCAGCCCTGTCCTGCCCAGAGCTCTGTCCTGCCCCTGCCCAGAGCTCTGTCAGCCCTGTCCTGCCCAGAGCTCTGTCCTGCCCTGAGCTCAAGGGGTCACTGCCGAAGGAGCATCCCCCCAGGCCAGCCTGCAGGAAGGGAGGGGTGGCAGGGAGAGCACTGCTCCATCCAACACCTCTGAAGATATCCATCTCACAGGATGGCACAGGAATGCCAGACATTCCAGTTATGGGCTCTGACATGACAAACTCCAAGGGCTGAGCCTCACCCTTTGAAGCATGAAATATTTTTTCTCCTTTCCCAAGAGGAAAAATAAAAGATGGGAGAAAAAATAGCCAGCAACTCCACTTCTCACACCAAGTGCTGTCAGGAACACTTCTCTAGGAATCATCCTGCAGTGTGGGAGAACAGCACCAAGTGCTCCCCGTATCCCTTTCCACCCTTTTGTGTTAATTATACGGCAAATGAAATGAGGAACAGGAAAACCTGTTTATCTCCAAAACACAGAGTGCAAATCTCCAGGAAACAGCGTGGTCCACGAGAAACCTCTGAGAGCAGCAGGAGCAGAGGTCAGGAGGACAGTGCTTGGGGTGGGACAGGGACAGCCCCCAGGGTGAGATGAGAACAGCCTTGGGATGAGATGGGATGAGGACAGCCCCCTCTGCCAGGTGTGCTGCCATCACCACTCCCACAAAACCACCAGCATCTCCAAGTTAGTTTCCACACTTCCCGGTTTCACAGTTTTGGAGCGTGTCCTCTTTCATCCAGAGGCCCTCCAGGACACAGCTTAATTAACTGACTGTCCCCTCAGCAGGCCAGGCTGCAGGAGTGCCACCTCCATCTGCCATCCCTGAGGGAAGCTGAGGAACCTCCTCATCTTGCCAGCACTGCAGCAGGGTGTCCCACTCACACCTCTCGGGATACCCACAGCCAGAGCCAGCCTGGGCCCCGGGAGGGAGCTGGGAAGCTAAAAAGTCTGAGATACTGGGCATCAGAACAGAGCAGAGATGGGGCTGCCCTGGCAGAGCCTGGCACAGTCCAACCCCCATGGGAGCATCACCAGCTGTGCTGGGTTTGTGCCCCAGTCCTGGCTGGGGACAAACTGACCTGAACCTCCAGGCAGAGCCACCTGGATCCACATATCCCACAGACAAGAGCACGGCATGGACAAGAACTTCCTTCCCGATGCTTCCACAGGTTTGACAAGCAAACAAAACCTCCTCCTGATTCTGTGGTTTGCAGGCCAGACCCACCGTGAAACCACGGGAACATGGAACCGCTCCGAGATGCTCAGACCCTTCATCAGCCCTTGCCCCACCAACACTCCATCCCTGCTTGCTTTCCTTTCACCTCCCACAAGCACTGCCACTGCTGAGGGGCCCGACTCGGATCCAGCTCCAGGAATGCCAGCCAGAGGAGGAGGCTGGGAGGCTCCAGGAGATGGGATCACTTCCCTCAGCAGCAACCCCTGAGCGCAGCCCCATCAGGTGGGAGAAGCCATCACACATGGGATTAAGAGGGAATAACCCTTCACAGCCTGCCTGGCCTGCAGGTCTCCTCACCTCACCTGCAGTCCTGGAGCTGCTCTGTGACAAGCACGAGGCCTCCAGGCCAGCACGAGATGCCAAACCTGGATTTTTGCCTTCCAAGGGCCAAGCAGCCGGAACAAACCCACCCGGGCACCCTTAACAACAGCAGCTGCTTGGAGCAGAATACTTCCAGAATTATTTCTATCCCCCCAAAAATCAGTTTCTATCCTCCATCCATCTCTATCTAGTTAAAAAATAACTTTTTTTTCCCTTTGGCTTACTCACCCATTAATTACGTCCTGGCACTCTTACAGATCTAAACACAAGCATTGCTTAGCAGCTTTAATCCTGAATTATTCCTCCCTTCCCTGCAATCCAAAGCCTCCCTTGCCTGGGAAGGGGCAGGCTGTTCCAACCAGCAAGCTGTTCCTTTGTAACTCAGAGAGGAACATTCCTCAAGTTCTCCTGTTTATTGTGTTTTTATCCTCCCAGAACAGCCAAATTTACAGCACCAGAGCTCCAAACCTGCAGAGAAGAATTAAACTGACCTTAAAACTCCGTCCTTCAGGGAAAAACAAACGCTTGGCTACAAAAATAGTGTCTTGCCCTGCAAAACGTGTGTGTGTGTTACCAAACATCCCCGTTTCCAACTGCATTGCTGCTGCTTCCACTTTCTGAGAGCCGCTGGGATCAGCAGTTCCCAAATCCCGGAGGAGGTGAAGGGATGGTGGAACTGAAAGCATGCAGAGCTCCTCGGTGGGATAAAGTGCACTTCCAGGGAAGGGCTGTATTTGCCTCTGTGGGTCCTGCAAATGTTTCTTACAGCAAACCTCAGCAAGGTGTAGAGATAGATAGATAGACAGACAGACAGATAGGTAGGTAGATAGATACATAGATATAGATATCTATACGGGCCAGAGGCAACCACTCGGGCTGGTCAGAGACTTCCAAGGAGCACTTGGTGGTTCCCAAAGTCAGACTCCACAGATGTCTGTGACACACAGTGAGTTAATGCATTTTCCAAAGTGGAAAAAATAGGTTACTTAAAAATAGGTCCATAATCCAAACAAACAAGCACCCCGGTACTATTTCATGGAGGGAAAACAAGCAGGCAGGGACAATCCAGGGACAGAACCATGTGTGGCTCCCGAATGACTTCCTTATGCTCCTCTGAAGGTTTTCCATCAATTGCAGGGCCAGGGACTTCGGCCAGGACTGCCAGGAAAAACTCCTGTGCCATCACTCCTTACCATTAGTTGTATTATTAGGATTACTGCAGAGACCTCAGACCCTTAAAGAGCCTAAAGGGGCTCCAGGAGAGCTGCAGAGGGGATTTCACAAGGGCTGGAGGGACAGGACACAGGGAATGGCTTCCCACTGCCAGAGGGCAGGGCTGGATGGGATATTGGGAAGGAATTGTTCCCTGGGAGGGTGGGCAGGCCCTGGCACAGGCACAGCATGAGGCAGGAGCTTCTCAAGGCCCCCATGTGCTGCAGGAGTGGCAGAGCAATGGCTTTAATTAAAGAGTCCTTCATCCCCACCAGCACCAGCTCCTAAAGCTGAACCAGAGCTCTGGAGGTGGCAGAAAATTAATCAGGCACGGCTGCAGGGGCTGAGGAAACGAAGGTGAGGGAAAATTAAAGTGTTCCAGAGAGCCCAGCTTGGATCAGCCACGGGAGCAGAGCAGACGACTCAGCACGACAGCGCTGCCTCTGTGGGAAACATCCCCAGATTCCAGCAGCAAACAGAGTCTGGAGGGTGGCAGGGGGAAGCAGCAGGGTCCAGGGCTGCACCTGCTAACAGCAGAATGCAGAAAAGAGGCCAAAACCCCCCATTATTCACAGCACCCCACACTGGTTTGGGCTTGGAGGGATCTTAAAGCCCACCCAGTGCCACCCCTGCCATGGCAGGGACACCTCCCACTGGCCCAGGCTGCTCCCAGC
This sequence comes from Corvus moneduloides, assembly GCF_009650955.1. Lineage (NCBI taxonomy): Eukaryota > Metazoa > Chordata > Aves > Passeriformes > Corvidae > Corvus > Corvus moneduloides. The sequence goes on from NC_045477.1 coordinate 122,892,310, forward strand.
CCCAATGTCCAGCCTGGCCTTGGGCACTGCCAGGGATCCAGGGGCAGCCCCAGCTGCTCTGGGCACCCTGTGCCAGGGCCTGCCCACCCTCCCAGGGAAGGATTTCTCCCCAGTAGCACTTGACTGACACAAGGAGGGGCGATGGAATCTCCTTCTCCAGCTGGGGGCAGGGGGCATTCCCAGACCTTCAGCCAAGAGCAGTTAAGGTCCCATCTCCCCTTTCCAGCACGTTCCTGCCCCTCCAGTTACCCACAGCAGGGCTCCACACAGCTGGACCACCGGGAAAAGGAACCCCCAGGTCCCAAAGGGCCTTTCCAGTGGGAATCCCAGAGCTGCCCCGTGAGAGCTGCAACTCTCCTGCTTGCTCTGCCTGCTCAGGAGTTTTTCTCTCTCTCTCTGGATTTAAAGCAAAGCTAATTAATGAAGGAAACAGCTTTCTTAACACTAATATGTTTGTGCAATTAGGGCTCTGGGGAGCAGAATGCCAGGCTGGGCACAGTCCAGCACCAAAGGGTGCCCAGGCCTGGCACCGACCCTGGGCTTGGAACCACCAGGGACACAAGCCACTGCCAGCGCCTTTTCCATCGGCACAGCCTCCAAGTGGGACAAGCAACAGGTGAGGGATAACCTCAGGGAAAAGTGCTGCTTTTCAACCACCTGCTCATAGAAAGGGATTTCCAACTAACAAACCACAGAATCCCAGAATCCCTGAGGCTGGAAAAGCCCTCCCAGCCCAGCCAGGCCCAGCTGTGCCCCATGCCCATCTTGTCCCCAGCCCAGAGCACTGAGTGCCACCTCCAGCCCTTCCTGGGACACCTCCAGGGATGGGCACTCCACACCTCCCTGGGCAGCCCCTCCAATGCTAAATCCCTGTGGAATTATACCAGGATGGCCTTTTAGGTCCCTTCCCTCCTCAAAGCCCAGGCAAATCATGAACTACCCCTCACTGGAGGGTGACTCAGCCCCCCTGGGCTGTCGCCGGACACTGACCCGTCCCTCCATCCCCTGCCCAGAGGAGGAGAGAGCTCTCACAGGGAACTGTGATGCACCAACACACACAGGCAGCCACGAGCCAAAGGCCAACTGAGCAGGCCAGAGGAAAGCAAAGTGCTTTTCCTCCTTGCTCCCTTTGGGATAAGGCTCCGCTCCAGGACCACCAACGCACCCCAGACCCCGCAGCCACAGCGCAAGGGCTGTCAGGAGGCTCCTTCCTCACACATTTACTGCTCCATCCCCTCCTGAGAGCAAAGGACGGAGAGAAGGATTGCTGCCCTGGACTTCCCACGTGGATATGTGCCTCCCTGCCCCACTGTGGGCAAGGCCAACTCCAAAAGGCCACTCTGGAGCAGGAGATCCAGCTCCCTCCAGGCCAGGCAGTGTCCCAGCAGCTCCCCTTGCACCGCTCCCCTGGGAAGGGACCACCCGAGGGGCACAGGAGACATGGAGAGAGCCGCTTTCCAAGGCAGTAAATAAATAGATCTAACAAGAAATTAAATTAAGATCCTCTCTCTGATCCAGCTGAGCATTACTCCAAGTTTCTGGGCCAAGCAGGGAAGGGAATGAGCTGGAGGGAGCCAGGAGCTCCCCAGCAGCCCCAGTGCTGCCCAGCTGGCCCCGCTGCTCCTCCTCCTCCTCCACATGAGGCCAGTCTGCTGCCAAAACACAATTTTTCCACCTCTCAGAATGGCAATTCCTCAAGATGAGTTTCATTCCCGAAGGAAGCCAAGGCTGTGCAATCCACTGGGGCTTCCAACTGAGCTGGGGAAGAACATGGACTATTTCCTGGCAGAGTCTTCCAAGTATTCTCACAACTGCCTTGTCTCCCTTGCCTAACCCAAAGCTGCTACTCACAGGTGCAGCTTCTACTGAAATGAATTAACTGAACAGCAAAACCTCCTTAAAGGGCACCTTATCAAAGCAAGGAGAGCACAGCAGGTTGCTGTGTCCCATGAGCTCTGCCAGGCCCGTGGAAGGACGGGCTGCAGGAGTTACTCCAGGGCAGGTGTGTTCAGACCAGGCAGGCACCTCCCGGGGGCTGGGGTCCAGGGCAGGGCCTGCAGGTTGAAACCCTGCCCTGGTTCTGCTCCCACAGCCCTGGGAGGGTACCAAGTGTCAGAGAGCAGCTGGATCACAGAATGCTGGAAGAGATCTCCAAGATCACGGAGCGCACCCGTCTGCAGCACCTGGATCCCCATCACAGCTCCTGCCTGACCGCCTGCCTCCACGCACCCAGGCCTCTCCAGGGCAGCTCCCGTGGCACCCTGCTCGCTGCAGCCCTGGAATCAGTAGCTCTGGAAAGGGACAGAGCCCGGACGTGGCTCCCAGTGACACAAACTCAGCAGTGCCAGGGAGCTGCACCGACCTCGCGTTTCGCTCCCTCAGCGACAGAAGGGTTTAACTGGGCAGATCAAGGAGAGCCATCCCTGTTCCCAGCCTGCAGGATGAGCCATCACTGAGCTTCCAAAAGCTCCACTGAGGCCATGTCCTGCTCAGATGCCAAAAGCTTTCACTGCAAGTTTCAAGTCCAAACCCATCAACCAACTCCCAAGGCAGAGGCTTTGCAGCGAATGATTCACTTCCAGTGAACTTCCAGTGATGGCAAGGACAGACAGGGCTTGGGCACAGCCCCTCATACAGAAATTTGTGCTCTCTCCCTCTGGAATTAGTAGTGACAGTTACAAGCCTGTGGCTGCAGCCCCCTTTCCTCACACTGACCTTTGTCCCACGGGACGTTCCCTGGGTTCAAGGTGTTCCAGGCAAACACAGAAATAGCCCTGGGCACAGCCCTCCAGCTTTGGACACGACACTATCAGGATATTTTTTAAACTTGTTTCTTAAACCAGTTAGAAAAGAGCAAAGATGACTCAAAAAATGTTGTGATCAAGGAACCACGACAGGGAAGCAGGAGACAGGGCAGGAGAAGGAGAAAGGAAGAGAAGGAGGAGCTGCTGACCTGTGCCAGCCCTGCACCAGAGTCCAGCCCTCGCCACCCCCTGACACACGAGCTCCACATCACCCAAAACCACCTCAATCCCAACAATCCAGAGCCCACCCCTGAACTGCTGCAGGGAAGAGAGCCAGGGACGATCCCTGACCTGCCTCAAGGATGCCAGAACGGGGACCCACACGAGGCCCCAGACATGGAGACACGGCCCCACATCCCTGTGGATGCCAGACCACAGGAAGGAATTCCAAATAAAATGAAACAAGGCTCAGGGCAATGCAGACTCACACCACTTCCATTTTATTGCAGGGAGATGGGGCAGGTCTGGATCTGTAGGTGAAAGGGGTAACCATGAAGGGAACCAGGGATGACCCCCAGTCGTCCAAATCCCTGCCTCTTCACGGTCAGTTTTCCTTGGATCTCCTACAAACACACCTGAAAGTGCCCACCTGTGCTGGGCTGTACAGAGGACAAACAATTAAAATAACAGTAATAATCCTGAATCCCATAGACTGGTTCCAGGTGATGTGATTTAAGGAGGAAGAGCCAACTGAGCAAGGTTAGTATTTTAAGTAAGATGAAATTTCAGATTTTTGACCCAAACAGTGGGTCACATTTTTGATGGCTCACATAAAACTTGTGTAAAATATTGGCCACAGCTCTGAAGGATGTTCTGATAAGAAAAAGGACCAAAACCTGGCTGATGGGAACAACAGCCAGACTACAGCAAATGAGCAGAAAGAAGGGGGGGGGGGGAAATCCCTGAAAGTCCAGTTTGTTCCTGAGGAGACTCGTTTGCCCCTTTTAGGGGGTGTGAAAAGGTCCTGGGGTCGGGCTGCAGCCTGACAAATTCGGGCTAAAAATAACCAGGGCGGGTGCAAACAATAACGTGGGGCCGGTCACACATCCTGTGACAGCAGCACCGGCACCGGCACCGGCAGGATCCCAAAGCTGGGCTCAGGGCACAGCCAGGGAGCTGCGAGGGGCCCCTTCTGCCTGGCCTGGGCTCCAAACCCCCCACACCTTGTGAAATGGCTCCTGTGCTGCCGAGAGGAACCAAACTTCAATCTGAACCCAGCAGGAAAAGATTAGAGATCAAAGATTAAGGCCTCAATTCGCCTCTGAGTGAGTCAAAGCCAGGAGAAAATTTGTTTTTCCCCGGGGTTCAGTCACCAACTCTGATTTTCCTGCGGATGAACTCACCCGTTTCAAACTCTCGCTTAAAAAAAAAAAAATCCCAGGAATCGGGATCATTCACTAATCCTCTATAAAACCTGCTGATGCATCCCCTGAGTGTGCAGAGGAATCGCAGCAGCCCGAGAAGTGCTGCAGCTCAGGCTTCTGCTCTCTGCAAACACCTCCCTGCATCGCCTGAAAAACTTCCCCGCTGATGACATTTCATCATTAAAATTCTGCCATCCTAATTAAAGAATTAAAAAAAAGCACCTTTGCACCTCGGAAAATGTGTCAAAAACGAGCACTTTCACTTTCAAAACGGCGTCCAACACTCACCTGTGCCTCACACCGAGCAGCCAACACAGCCGGCACCTTCTGCTTCCAGGGAAAACATCAGGAAAAGTGTCTCCTGTGCCGGCTGAGGACATCCCTGCTGTGAACTGGGAGCAACAGCTCAAAGAGCTCAAAACCAAATGCCAAGAGACCTCGGAGGACGCCCTGAGCTGTGGTGGGAGAGGGCGAGGAGCGCTCCCGATCCGCCTGGCTGCCCCGGGGAGGGACACGGATCCCTCCCTGACCACGCTCCCGCACGTTTGGGGCCCCAACCTGTAGCCAGTTATTAATCCCTCGCAGGTTTGGGAAGCCAGCAGTAACCCAAACATGGCCCGGAGTGACCCAAAGCACTTGTCCTGCAGGAACAGCCGTGCCGGGGGGAACTGATGGGAGCCCAGGGCCTGGGGCTGCTCCCGGCCCGGTGCCGGCGCTGCCTCCGCTCGCCGCCGAGAGCAAAGCCAGCAGCTGAATCACCCAGGCTGCCACACTTCTGCAGGGCCTCCAAAAATAACTCCGCTGGAAATTCCTTGGAGGCACAAACCTTGCTTCACAAGGACTGCAGAGATCCAGTTTCCTCAGTGGAGCAGACTGGATGCGAACCGGCCCGAGGGTTTGGGAGCACAAGGGAAGGGGATGAGGAGCCCCTTCTCCCGGAGACAGAAAACAGCGAGCCACAGAACCCATCCCTGGCCAGGACGGAACAATCTCCCTGCCCAGGGCTCACACACCGAGCTCCCGACGGTTCTGCCGATCCCACAGCTCCAGGGCCTGCTCCTTGCCCCGTTCCCACCAGCAAGCCCCGTGCACAAAGCCGATCCCTTCCCAGAACGCCGCTGCGGCGCCTTTCATCCAGATACCCACCATCCGAACACCCTCCCGGCACCCAAACCCCCCGAGCTGCAGCCCGGCCCCGCTCCCACAGCCCCGAAGGGAAGCTTCTTCCCTGTCGTCAAGCAGGGCGCGGTGCAGGCGGGACCCCGGCGCGGCCCGGGGGAGGCTGCGGGGGCTCGGGGGTCCCAGGGGCGGAGCAGCAAGCGGGGCTCAGCACTGCCCTTCCCGGGAGCTGCTCCCGGCTCCGGGCACCCTGTGCCCCTCGGGGGCCGGACCCCAACACGGCCCCGCTGCGGGCTGGGGGTCCCGGCCCGCTCCTAAAGTTCCCAGCGGGATTTATGGACCGGCTCCAGCGCTGACCTCGGGCACTGTCACAAGGACACAGAGCCCACGGAGGCGGCACCGGCTCCCAGCGGCGGCCACAGCCGGGCTCGGGGGGCAGTCCGGGGGGCTCGGCTTCTCCTGCCTTCTCGGCTGGGGGTTGGGTTTTGGGGTGGAGGGGATGGAAATGGGGGGAAGCAGAGTGGCTGGGCCTCAGGGCTTTGCTGCCTGCGCTCCTCAGGTGGGACGCGCTCGTCCCTGGAGCGGAGGGGAAGCAAGTCTGGGGGTCCCACAGCCGGGAATGTCCCTAAAAAACAACTAAACACCGGAATTTTCGGCACGATCCCGAAGTTCCTGCCAGACTCTCATTACCAGAGGGCAAACAAGTAAAATAACACGAATAATCTTAAATCCCGCGAACTGGTCCCAGCCGATGCGATTTAACGAAGAAGAGCGCAATATTCTAAATGAGCTGAAATTTAAAACTTTTGACCCAAACAGCCGGAGCCCGCTGCAATAATAAACACGGATTATTTCGGTCCTTGCGAGGCCCCGAACCAGGGCCGGGTCGGAGATCACTGCAGCTCTTGCCCGAAACCCGGAGGAATGGCCCCAAAACAGGGAGCGGGGGGGGCTGGCAGGGCCCTCCCCGGGCAGCGCCCGAGCCCGGCGGGGCGGGCAGGGGAACACCAGGGGTGTCGGGCGGGGGCTCACCTGCGATGGCCGAGTCGTCCAGGTGGGAGCCGGGGGCCCGCTCGGCGCGGCCGGGATGCTGCAGCAGCAGCAGCAGGAGAAGGAGGAGGAAGAGGCCGCACAGCGCCCGCACGGCCCGGCCCGGCCGCGGCTCCATTTCCGCGTCCCCGCCGCCGTCAGCTGCTCCTCGGCATCGGCACCGGCTGCGGGCCCGCGGGGTGTCCCGGTTATCCCGGCTATCCCGACTATCCCGGTACTGCCGCGAGCTGCGGCCGCGCACTGGCTACCGGAACCCTCTGCCCCCCCCTGCCCGCAGTGGTCTCTCCCAGGACAGCTTCCCCCCCCGCCGCAGTGGTCTCTCCCGGGACAGCCCCAGTCCCCCCGCCCTCAGTGGTCTCTTCCCGGGATCACCCCGCCGGTCCCTCGCCTCTCTGCCGGGATAACCCATCTCCCCGCCACCTCCGTTAGGGTCTCCCCGGCCCGCTCCGTCCCTCCGTCGCCTTCTCACAGCGGTGGTCCCCGCAAAACCCCGCTCTGTCTGTGCCGGGACAGCCCCGCACCCCCCCCTCCCCGCCGCGGTGGTCTCGCCCGCCGCCCTACGCACCGGGCCCTGGCGCCGCCGCGCGCGCGCTGACAGGGGGCGTGGCCTGACGCCGCGGGGCCACGCCCACGGGGGCGGGGCCTACGGGGCGGGCACGTGCCCACGCCCCCACTACCGCCCGCGCGCGCGCGACCCTGGCCCGCAGCGACCTCTGGCGGCGCAGCGGGGAACGGCGGGAGCTCAGCAGGGCCGGGACCCTGCCCGAGAGGGGACCCTGCCCGGGACACCCACCGAGGAGACCCTGCCCGAGAGGGGACCCTGCCCGAGGGACCCTGCCCGGGACACCCACCGAGGAGACCCTGCCCGAGAGGGGACCCTGCCCGAGGGACCCTGCCCGGGACACCCACCGAGGAGACCCTGCCCGAGAGGGGACCCTGCCCGAGGGACCCTGCCCGGGACACCCACCGAGGAGACCCTGCCCGAGAGGGGACCCTGCCCGAGGGACCCTGCCCGGGACACCCACCGAGGAGACCCTGCCCGAGGGACCCTGCCCGGGACACCCACCGAGGAGACCCTGCCCGAGAGGGGACCCTGCCCGAGGGACCCTGCCCGGGACACCCACCGAGGAGACCCTGCCCGAGAGGGGACCCTGCCCGAGGGACCCTGCCCGGGACACCCACCGAGGAGACCCTGCCCGAGGGACCCTGCCCGGGACACCCACCGAGGAGACCCTGCCCGAGGGGGGACCCTGCCCGAGGGACCCTGCCCGGGACACCCACCGAGGAGACCCTGCCCGAGAGGGGACCCTGCCCGAGGGACCCTGCCCGGGACACCCACCGAGGAGACCCTGCCCGAGGGACCCTGCCCGGGACACCCACCGAGGAGACCCTGCCCGAGAGGGGACCCTGCCCGAGGGACCCTGCCCGGGACACCCACCGAGGAGACCCTGCCCGAGAGGGGACCCTGCCCGAGGGACCCTGCCCGGGACACCCACCGAGGAGACCCTGCCCGAGGGACCCTGCCCGGGACACCCACCGAGGAGACCCTGCCCGAGGGGGGACCCTGCCCGAGGGGGGACCCTGCCCGAGAGGGGACCCTGCCCGAGGGACCCTGCCCGCGACACCCACCGAGGAGACCCTGCCCAGGGGACCCTGCCCGGGACACCCACCGAGGGGACCCTGCCCGAGGGGGGACCCTGCCCGAGGGGGGACCCTGCCCGAGGGGGGACCCTGCCCGAGGGACCCTGCCCGGGACACCCACCGAGGAGACCCTGCCCAGGGGACCCTGCCCAGGGGACCCGCCTCTAGCCCCGGGGAGCGCTTGTCACACAGCCCGCCGCGCCAGAGAGAGCACCCCGACATGTCACAGCAGCACCCCCGCTCTGCGGGCAGAGACTTTCTGAGGTCCCAGCACGTGGTTCCTTGCTCGCAGTGCGGCCGAGGAAATTTCAACACCTCCTAGGGCTGTGACACCTCCAGGGCCACGTGTTCCCGGTGGCATCGCTGGACTTGGTGCCACCAGTGGCCGGAGCCGCAGCCTACGGGGGGGACGGGAAGCTCATATCCTGTCCCACTCCGCACATCCTGTCCCACTCCGGCCGGGATGCTCCAAGGAGTGACACCCTTGTCCCTGGAGCAGGCTCCTCCCAGCCAGGTGCCCCACGCCCCCACTCTGGGATGTGGGTCCCAGGCTGGTCCCTCGGGGGTCCCGCCGAGGGGGTCGCGCCGGGCCAGTTTCTGTCCCCGCTCTGTCCCGGCAGTTGCCGGCCCCGCTCCCGCCCAAAACTCCGCTCCTCCGGGACCCCGTTATCCCCGCTGTCCCGTTATCCCTGGACCCCCGTTATCCCTGACGGTTCCGTTATCCCCGGCGGTCCCGTTATCCCCGGCGGTCCCGTTATCCCCGGACCTGAGCTGATGTCCGAGCTGAGGGGTCTCTGTTGGGTGCCAGTTGTGGTCCCCGTGCTGGCATTGGGGAAGATGCCCGGTGTGTGCAGGGGGGTCCCACACCTGCAGACCCCGAGATGAGGATGGGGACAGGCCATTCGCTCCTGGGAATTGCCTCCCCTCCATCCCTGGGTGACCCCCACAAGCCCGTCCTTCCCCAGGGACGCTCATGGGCTGCAGGTGCTGTTGGGGGGGACCTGGCCCTTATGGGGACTCCCAGCATGGGGGACCCGGCCCTTGGGGGAACTCTCCCAGCACCCGGGCTCCTCTGGCCCTGACCCAGCAGAACAACGCCATGCTCGGGGCGGGGGGGCGGCACTCCCGCAGTAGCCCCGGGACCCCCCTGTTCCCCCCTGGGATGCAGCAGGGTAGCCCCAGTTCCCCCAGGAGCAGCTGGTCCCCACTGTGCTGTCACCCCATCCCCACCTACACCCCGAGGCAGCCCGAGGGCAGGGGGTATCACCCCCCGCCATCAGCCCCCGAGTCCCCAGGGAGCCCCGAGTGGGGTGGGCTGCCCTCCCTCGTCACCCCCTGCACCCCTCAGAGCTCTGGACCCCCTGGGCTGGCAGTGGCCGTTCCAGTGCGTCCCTGTCCCCAGCGGTCGGGGTGAGTGGCGGGGGGCCGAGGGGGCTGTCAGGGGTGGGGCGTTGAGAGGTGGGGGTCAGGGGTGAGTGCCAGGGCTGGGGGGGTCAGAGGTGGCGTCAAGGGTGGGGAGTGGGGGCGAAGGAGGAGGGTCCCTGCTCCCAACCCGGCCACGGGAGCTGCGGGTCCCTGCTCGGGGCCGTCCCGGGGGGCGCAGGGGGACGCGGGGGTCCTGCCCCGGGGTCCTGCCCCAAACCCGCCGCAGCCTCAGCCCGCAGCCCCGTCCCGGTGCCCGCAGCCCGGGGCGATGGCGGAGGGCGCAGGGGCTGCGCTGCCGCGGTCCCGGGACCGGCCCGGGCCGAGGAAGGAAGCGGCGGGCGCGGGGGGCCGGGCGCGGCGAGGGAAGTTTCTCCGCGGGACCGCCCGGGGCGGCGGAGGAGGCGGCCGCAGACTTCCTCCTCCTCCTCCTCCTCCTCCTCCTCTTCGTCCTGCTCTTCGTCCTGCCGCTGCCGCTGCCGCCCCGGCCCCGCGCCCGCCGCCGCGCCATGCCCCGGGGTGAGTACGGGCCGGGGGCAGAGCAAGGGCCGGGGGTCCCCGCCCGCCCGGGGTCCGGGTCGGGGGGCGGGAGGAGCCGCCCGTCGGGGCCGGGGCGGGGCCGGCGGCAGCGGGACCCGCCCGGAACGGGACAACGGGGGATAACGGGACCGCCTCGGGTAACGGAGCCGCCGGGGAGAACGGGGCTGGGATAACGGAGATCCGGGAATAACGGGACCGCCGGGGATAACGGAACCGTCAGGGATAACGGGGGGTCCAGGGATAACGGGACAGCGGGGATAACGGGGTCCCGGAGGAGCGGAGTTTTGGGCGGGAGCGGGGCCGGCAACTGCCGGGACAGAGCGGGGACAGAAACTGGCCCGGCGCGACCCCCTCGGCGGGACCCCCGCCCTCACCGCCCCCGGCCCCGCACCCGCCGAATCGGCAGCCGCGCCCCCGCCCCGCTCCCGGGCCCGGCGCTGCAGGGGCTGCGCTGACACCGGGGGGCGCTGCACGGCCCGCGGGACCCCCGGCCCCCGCACGGACCCGCGGACCCCCTGCACTGACCCCCCTTGGCCCTCCTGCTCTGACCCACGGCCCCCCTGCACTGACCCACGGACCCCCTGCACTGACCCCCCTTGGCCCCCCTGCACTGACCCACGGACCCCCTGCACTGACCCCCCTTGGCCCCCCTGCACTGACCCACGGCCCCCCTGCACTGACCCCTCCTTGGCCCCCCTGCACTGACCCACGGACCCCCTGCACTGCTCCCTACTGCTCTGACCCCCCAATCCCCGTGCAATGACCCACTGAGCCCCCTGCACTGACCACCGCTGCACTGACCCCACTGACCTCCCCAGCACTGCTCACTGCACTGACCCTCACTGACTCACTGGCCCCCCTAACCTGACCCCTGCACTGACCCCACTGACACCTCCAGCACTATTCCACTGCACTGACCCCACTGATCCCCTGCACTGCCTGCCCCCTGCACTGTCCCCACTGCAAGGACCCACTGACCCCCTCTGTACTGACACCCCTGCTCTGGCACCACACTGCCCACTGCCCCCATTGCTCTCCCCCCCTCACCACTGCTCTTCCTCCGCCTGCACTGATCCCCCTGCAGTGACCCCGCACATCCCTTGCAGGTGCTGTCACACGTGTGCAGCAGCCAGGACACACCAGGGCTGTCCCCGGGGGGGGTGCCTGCAGTGGGTGCTTGTCATGGGCCCCCCAGGGTCTCCTCCAGGGTCACTGGGTCACTCAGTCAGCGCGGGTCCCCTGGAGCCTGTGGGGGGTGTGGATGGGTGCCGGGGCTGGGGGCTGCTGGGCTTCCTCTGCTTGGCTCGGGGGAAGGAGAAGCCACTGAGGTACCATTGGTGGCCTGTGGGGACAAGCTGTGGTGGGACT